>NW_027254610.1:0-17500 GCF_044704955.1 Pristiophorus japonicus
CGAAGGGGCCTTCCGTGGCCTCCTTCTGACGATACCCTTGCCCCTTCTGCATTCACAACAGTGACTACACTTCAAAAGGTACTCCTAAAGCGCTCTGGGGCGTCCGGTGATGGTGAAAGGCACTTGTAAGGTATGCACCTGTGGAGTGGCTGAGCCAGTCACGTGATGTTCACAAGACTCCGTAAAACCCCGGTCAATTGAGTTCGGGTTCCCCGTGGTGAGCCTGGTGGACGAACTGCTCGGGTCCGGTCTTGTTGTTAAACCTTTGCCAATGAGCCAGCTCGTTCTTCACAGCAAATGTGTCGCTGTGAATTCTTAAGCGAAGAGTCCATGAAGCAGATACGTTGCAGCACTATAGAAATGCACGTCTGTCTTTCTTGGCCGAGATCTGCTCGGCCAGCACAGAACATGAACCGAACGTGGGACAGTCATGTATCCTACATGGTTACTGCTTGTACCATTACAAGGTGTGCCACCAGAGGGCACTGCAGTGGGAGACTTGTAGGTTACCTGTACAGGTGTGTGCCTGGCCCAGTATAAAAGGCAGGCCACCATGTGTGGTCCTCACCCTGGAGTTTACATTTAAATGGACTCGGGTCACTCCAGTTTCAAGCACAACACGTTGTCTCGTGGAATTATTATCAGAGCATCTGAAGACATAACTGAGACCTTCCTTCCTTCCGGAGGAGGAGGAGGAGACGTTCAGCGAGGGCTGGTCTGGTGGACGTAAAAGATCTCTGGGTACTATTCAAAGAAGCCAGATGACCTGGCCCAATATCTATCCCTCAGTCGACATCACTCAAAAGAAACAGATGATCTGGGTCATTATTGCATTGCTGTTTGTGGGAGCTTGCTGTGCGCAAATTGGCTGCCGCGTTTCCCACATTACAACAGTGGCCATCGTACCTGATCACCAATAAAAGCACTTTGGGACGCCCTGAGGTTGTGAAAGGCGCTATAGAAATGCAAAGACTTTCCTTTTCCGAGTCTGCGGAGGGTGGGGTCTTGCAATGAGCTGTTAATTGATTCATCGAGCTGTTTAAAGGAATCTTTTTTTTGCATTTTCTCTCTGGGTGTGGGCAAGGCTAGCATTTATTGCGTCCCTACTGCTTGGGTGAAGGTGGTGGGCCATGCCCTTGAACCACTTCCGTCACTGCGGGTACGGAGCTTAGAGTAACGACAACAGCTTGCAAGCTTGCATTTATAAAGCGCCTTTAATGTCGCCCAACGTCCCAAGGCGTGTCATCACATTGGACCCCGAGCCACATAAGGAGACATTGGGACAGGCGACCAAAAAGCTTGGTCAAAGAGGGAGGTTTTAATCAGAAATAGGAGCTGGAGTCGGCCATTCGGCCCCTCGAGCCTGCTCCGCCATGCAATGAGATCGTGGCTGATCCGATCATGGACTCAGCTCCACTTCCCCACCCGCTCCCCATAACCCTCGACTCCCTTATCGTTCAAAAATCTGTCTATCTCCGCCTTAAATATATTCAATGACCCAGCCCTCCACAGCTCTCTGGGGCAGAGAATTCCACAGATTCACCCCGCTCTGAGAGAAGAAATTCCTCCTCGTCGCCATTTTAAATGGGCGACCCCTTCGTCTGAAACTATGCCCCCCTAGTTCTCGATTCCCCCACGAGGGGAAACATCCTCTCTGCATCCACCCCGTCAAAGACCCCTCAGGATCTTGCACGTTTTCAAGGAGCGTCTTAAAGGAGGAGAGAGGCGGAGAGGTTGAGGGAGTGAATTCCAGAGCTCAGGGCCCAGGCAGCTGAAGGCATGGCCTCTGATGTTGGAGGCGGCTGAAAACGGCTTATAACCATGGCAACAATGCCCCTTTTTAAAAAAAAAATGTTTTTCCTGTTGGGCTTCTATTCAAGGTGCAATTCAATTGATTCAGTTTCCAGTTTCAGCCGCAGGGCAGTGAGCAGGAGCTGGAGATGGGTGGAGGCCTTGCCCCGGGGGATTCTGGGGGTAGGCCGGGCCGACTGCAAGAGCCATAAAATCTCAGCTGCGGGCGTCACCATGGCGACTGCTGGGAAGTTTGCTCTCCGCCAGACTCGGTATCCACCGCAGCTTAAAAAAAGACTTGCACAATGCCATTTTTTAATCAGAGCTGAGGCGAGGGGGCGGGGGCGGGGGGGGGTGAGGAGCAGATGTGATTGTTGACACAAGGATGCATGTCCCATCACATCCACACTCTCTCTCTCTCGCACACACACCCATATATATATATATATATAATATATTACACACACTCTCATATATGCTCACACATACATATACACACACACACTCTCGTGTACACACACACACTCTCGTATACGCGCGCGCACACACATGTACACACTCTCATACGCACGCACATACGCACACACACTCTTGTATACGCACACACACTCTCGTATACGCTCATACACACACACACACATTCTCGTATACACACACACATTCTCGTATACGCACACACATTCTCGTATACGCACAGACACTCTCGTATACGCACACACACTCGTATATGCACATACACACACACATTCTCGTATACGCACACACATTCTCGTATACGCACACACACTCGTATACGCACACACATTCTCGTATACACACACACATTCTCGTATACGCACACACACTCGTATACGCACACACACTCTCGTATATGCACATACACACACACACACATTCTCGTATACGCACACACACTCGTATACGCGCACACACACACACTCTTGTTCTCTCTCTCTCTCTCTCTCTCTCTCTCTCTCTCGTTTACTGACCTAACCTCACTCACCGAGCTGTATTCTGCCAGATGATTATTCCTTGACCCCCCCCCCCCACAACCCGTCCTTTTTTAATAACATTGCACTGACGTTGCCCGAGGTGATTGTCAGCGAAGGCTAGATATGGGAACCCAGTGGAATCGCCTCCTTTGATCCTAGACTCTGCTGGCAAACCTTTACTTTTTACTTTTTTTTTTGCAAGAATGTGACTTTTTTTTTTACTTCCGTGAGGAAGCGGGGTCGCGTGGGTCAGTGTTGGGGCTGACACAAACCCACGCTCTCCCAACTACAACCTGTGTAGAGGTCACAGCAACACGGTGTCGCGTACGGGCAATGGATCAATGGCGTGTTTGTGAAAAATATCGAAGGGTTTCTGAGGCAAGGTCGCCCAGTAAAAATGTAAAGAAAGTAGTTCCATTTATATAGCGCCTTTCACATCCACTGGATCTCCTAAAACGCTTTGCCGCCAATGGAGTACTTTTGAAGTGTAGTTCCTGTTGTAAGGTAGATAACGCAGTGGCCAATTTGCAGACAGCAAGCTCCCACAAACAGCACGAGGTTGTAGCCAGACCATCTGTTTTTTATTTTGTGATGTTGATTGAGGGATAAATATCGGCTCCAGGACACCGGGGAGAACTCCCCTGCTCTTTTGCATCCACCTGAGAGGCCTCAGTTTAATGGGACTTCCGACAGCGCGGCGCTCCCTCAGTACTGCCCCTCCGACAGCGCGGCGCTCCCTCAGTACTGCCCCTCCGACAGCGCGGCACTCCCTCAGTACTGCCCCTCCGACAGCGCGGCGCTCCCTCAGTACTGCCCCTCCAACAGCGCGGCGCTCCCTCAGTACTGCCCCTCCGACAGTGCGGCGCTCCCTCAGCACTGCCCCTCCGACAGCGCGGCGCTCCCTCAGTACTGCCCCTCCGACAGTGCGGCACTCCCTCAGCTGCCCCTCCGACAGTGCGGCGCTCCCTCAGCTGCCCCTCCGACAGCGCGGCACTCCCTCAGTACTGCCCCTCCGACAGTGCGGCGCTCCCTCAGTACTGCCCCTCCGACAGTGCAGCGCTCCCTCGGCACTGCCCCTCCGACAGTGCGGCGCTCCCTCAGTACTGCCCCTCCGACAGTGCGGCGCTCCCTCAGTACTGCCCCTCCGACAGTGCGGCGCTCCCTCGGCACTGCCCCTCCGACAGTGCGGCGCTCCCTCGGCCCTGCACTGGGCGTGTCGGGCTGGATTTTGTCAGTGGGGGGGGGGCGGGAGTTGAACCCACAAGCGACTGACCCCGAGGCGCGAGTCTTACTCACTGAGCCACAGCTGACACCAAGGTTACAATTACCCCCAACCTTTTGGAAGTCTAGACAGTGTAATGAAGCGCTTTGCAAGCGTCTAAAATGCTGAGTCATGTCAGCAGACACAGAGACAAGTCTCTCGGAGGATACTCTGAGGTTTTCTCGGGCGTTGGTCAGACTCCACTTCGAGAACCGCGTTCCATTCTGGCCTCCAAGCAGAACACCGACTGGAAGAGGGTATGGAGAAGAGCAAAACGACCGATCCCGTGGATGCAGTCGATAGGAAGGAGCAAAACTTGGAGAAATTCGAGCTCGACAATTTGCAAAGATGGGGATTCAAAATGTTAGTGATTATTGATGTCAAAATCCCAGAATTTTTTTTTTGAAATGAGACTAGAGTTGGCACAAAATTCTCGGCAACCTCACTTAGGCCCAGAATTAGTTACAGAGAATTACATCGAGTGTTACAGCACAGAAACCGCCCATTCGGCCCATCGACTCCGTGCCGGGGTTTATGCTCCACACCATCCCCCTCCCACCCCTCTCAATCTCACCCCATCACCATATCCCTCTATTCCTTTCTCCCTCATGTGTTTATCCAGCCTCCCCTTAAATGCATCGATTCTATTGGTTGTGGGTTCAAGTCCCATTCCAGGGATATGAGCACATACATCAAGCTGACGCTCCCAGTGCAGTGCCGAGGGAGCGCCGCACTGTCGGAGGGGCAGTACTGAGGGAGCGCCGCACTGTCGGAGGGGCAGTGCCGAGGGAGCGCCGCACTGTCGGAGGGGCAGTACTGAGGGAGCGCCGCACTGTCGGAGGGGCAGTACGGAGGGAGCGCCGCACTGTCGGAGGGGCAGTGCCGAGGGAGCGCCGCACTGTCGGAGGGGCAGTACTGAGGGAGCGCCGCACTGTCGGAGGGGCAGTACTGAGGGAGCGCCGCACTGTCGGAGGGGCAGTACTGAGGGAGCGCCGCACTGTCGGAGGGGCAGTACTGAGGGAGCGCCGCACTGTGGGAGGGGCAGTGCTGAGGGAGCGCTGCACTGTCGGAGGGGCAGTACTGAGGGAGCGCCGCACTGTCGGAGGGACAGTACTGAGGGAGCGCCGCACTGTCGGAGGGACAGTACTGAGGGAGCGCCGCACAGTCGGATGGGGGGAACTGAGGGAGCGCTGCACTGTCGGAGGGGCAGTACTGAGGGAGCGCTGCACTGTCAGAGGTGATGGCTTTCAGATGAGACGTTGAACTGAGGCCCCTCTGCGCTCTCAGGTGGACATAAAAGTTCCCACGGCCACTATTTCGAAGAAGCGCAGGGGAGTTATGATAAGAACAGAAGAAATAGGAGCAGAAGTAGGCTATAAGGTCCCTCGAGCCTGCTTCGCCATTCAATCCGATCATGGACTCAGCTCCACTTCCCTGCCTGCCCCCTTATCCCCTTATCGCTCAAGAAACTGTCTATTTATTCAATGTCCTGGCTTCCACAGCTCTCTGAGGCAGCGAATTCCACAGATTTGCTACCCTCAGAGAGAAGAAATTTCTCCTCATCTCTGTTTTAAATGGGCGGCCCCTGATTCTAAGATCATGCCCCCTAGTTCTAGTCTCCCCCATCAGTGGAAACATCCTCTCTGCATCCACCTTGTCAAGCCCCCTCATAACCTTATACATTTCGATAAGATCACCTCTCATTCTTCTGAATTCCAATGAGTAGATGATGATCTAAATGCAAGTCTGCCTGCTTTCTCTCTTTCTTTCTTTCTATTTCCCTCACCCCCTCCCTGTGGCAGCGAGTTCCACATTCTCACCGCTCTCTGGCTGAAGAAGTTTTTCCAGAATTCCCTGTGTAGACTTCCCTCGGATCCCCCCTTAGTCTTCCCTTTTCTACAGTAAAGAGCCCCAGTCTGTTCAAACTTTCCCGACCGGTCTCTCCTCTCTGCGTCCCTCCAATTCCGGCCTCCCTCCCACCCCCCCCCCCCCTCCGATTTTCTGCGCTCGGCCAGTTCTGTGGGCCATCGCGAGTGAGCCAAGTGGGCAAGCTGGGTGCAGAACTGTGACGTACTTGCTCAGTCATCCCATGTGTTGGGTCACCCAGTGCAATTGGTGTTCGTGCGTTTGGGCCTCTCAAGCTGTTGAGGGAGTGCAGCGAAGGTTCACCAGACTGATTCCCGGGGTGGCAGGACTGACATATGAAGAAGGACTGGACCGACTAGGCTTATATTCAGTGGAATTTAGAAGGATGAGAGGGGATCTCATAGAAACAGGAAGAATGTTCCCGATGTTGGGGAAGTCCAGAACCAGGGGACAAAGTCTAAGGCTAAAGGGGTAAGCCATTTAGGACCGAGATGAGGAGAAACTTCTTCACCCAGAGAACTGTGGCATTCTCTACCGCAGAAAGTTGTTGAGGCCAGTTCGTTAGATATATTGAAAAGGGAGTTAGATGTGGCCCTTATGGCTAAAGGGATCAAGGGGTATGGACAGAAAGCAGGAATGGGGTACTGAAGTTGCATGATCAGCCATGATCATATTGAATGGCGGTGCAGGCTCGAGGGGCCAAATGGCCTACTCCTGCACCTATTTTCTATGTTTCTAAGCCTCTGGATCGGAAAGCCTCCTGCTGATGGGCACTGGCGCTGGCTCCCGACCCTTCTGCCTTCTCAGTATGCAGGTACAGCAAGTGATCAGGAAGGCAAGTGGAATGTTGGCCTTTATTGCAAGGGGGATAGAGTATAAAAGCAGAGAAGTCCTGTATATAGGCTGCCCCTTGAACGAGCTTCCATATGAGTTCACAGATGTTTCAGTGAAGGACCTGATGTTCCAGTCCTGCACTCCAAATTGAGGGGGTGGAAGATGCCTGTGGGTGGATTTGTTTAACGTGGGGTGACCGTTGCACACCAGCCACCACACGGGGCTTGACAGAGCGAGGTCTTGGTCCAGTGGCAAGGGTTAACCAGGACGACTGGAGACCAGCTCTGCTGCACGGACCTAGTGCGCGCACATATCGCACAGTGTGGGCTGGGCCCGTGCTGCCCCTGGGCCCTCGCCTCTCCTGGGCCCCGTACCCTCATTCGTCGCACTTTCGCCCAGGATGTTCCAAGGCCCGGCGCTCCAGCTCTCTTTATATCCCCTGTACAGGGTATTAGTGAGGCCACACCTGGAGTACTGCGTACAGTTTTGGTCTCCGTATTTAAGGAAGGATATACTTGCATTGGAGGCTGTTCAGAGAAGGTTCACTCGGTTGATTCCGGAGATGAGGGGGTTGACTTATGAAGAAAGGTTGGGCCTGTACACATTGGAGTTCAGAAGATTGAGAGGTGATCTATTTGAAACTTATAAGATAATGAGGGGGCTTGATAAGGTGGATGCAGAGAGAATATTTCCACTCATAGGGGAAACTAAAACTAGGGGACACAGTCTTAGAATAAGAGGTCGCCCATTTAAAACGGAGATGAGGAAGAATTTCTTCTCTGAGGGTTGTGAATCTGTGGAATTCTCTGCCCCAGAGAGCTGTGGAGGCTGGGTCATTGAATGACTATATTTAAGGTGGAGATGGACAGATTTTTGAGCGATAAGGGAGTCAAGGGTTATGGGGAGCGGGCGGGGAAGTGGAGCTGAAGCCAAGATCAGATCAGCCATGATATTAAATGGCGGAGCAGGCTCGAGGGGCCGAATGGCCAACTCCTGCTCCTATTTCTGATGTTCTTGGAGCCAATCCTTTCACCACTCTACTCCCAGGCCCGTCTTCTAGGCCGTTGCCTCACAACGATGGCAGTTGATGGTTTGGTGGATGTCTGATTTGCGAAATGCTGTTGAATTTGTAACTAATCCAGTCGTTATGTTAGGCTAATCCTTCACAAATCACTGGTTCGGCCCCAGCTGGGGTATAGAAACATAGAAATTTACAGGGCAGAAGGAGGCCATTCCGGCCCACCGTGTCCGCGCCGGCCGACAAAGAGCCGCACGGCCCTTGGTCAGCAGCCCTGAAGGTTACATATAAACCTATAAACAATGAACAATGAACAATGACGGAAAGGCAAAGAGCACCCAGCCCAACCAGTCCGCCACACACAACTGTGACACCCCTTATACTGAAACATTCTACACTCCACCCCAACCGGAGCCATGTGATCTCATTCTGGCTGCCGCACTTTAGGAGGGTTGTCAAGGTCTCTGAGAGGGTGCAGAGGAAGACTTACTGGAATAGTCCTTGCACTGTAATGTCGGCATCTGTGAGTACGCTCATAGATTTGTAGAGCTGTTGCACCGATGGCATTCCTTGTCTGAAAACACCTCTGATCGTGAAGCTAAGCAGGGTCAAGCCTGGTTGTACTTGGGTGGGGAGACCGCCTGGGGATACCGGGTGCGGTCGGCTGTTGCTGCTCGTGACATTCTGCCGTCAACCAATCAGCAAACATTTGATCCACTGGCACGCTCGGGGCCTTCCGCGAGAGGTGGGCACTGGAGTGCATCATCGCCCCCGGCAACCAAATTTAGATTTTATTTAAGTTTCAGTTAAAGTTTTATTTGGAAATGTGTGGGTTCCAGTGCCCTTGCCAAAAACGGGGGGGTGGGGGGGGAGGGGGTCACTCGATTTAAATGTGATACCAAAAATAGTTGTAGAGCTGTTGAGTTGGGAGTGGCTTAGCCAGTCACGTGATGTTCACAAGACTCAATAAAACCCCGGCCAGTTGGGTTCGGGGGATCCACGATGGGGCAGGTGGTTGTGAGCCTGGTGGATGAACCGGTAATGTGTCGTGTGATTGTTAAACCTTTCGCTAATAAACCAACTGGTTCTTAATAGCAGTGTGTTGCTATGAATTCTTAAGCAAAGAACCCATGAAGCGAATACATTACAGAAAGGAACGGGAGACTTCAGTTATATGAACATAAGAAATAGGAGCAGGAGTCGGCCATTCGGCCCCTCGAGCCTGCTCCGCCATTCAGTGAGATCGCGGCTGATCTGATCGTGGGCTCGGCTCCACTTCCCCGCCCGCTCCCCATAACCCCTTATCCCTTTATCGTTATGTGGGGGGCGCTGGAGAAGCTGAGATTGTTCCCCTTCGAGCAGAGACCAGTTAAGGAGAGGATTAATAGCGGGGCTCCAAACGTTGAGGGGTTTTGTCAGTGCAACTCGGGAGAAACTGTTTCCATGGGCAGGAGGGTCGGGAACCAGAGGGACGCAGATTGGCAAAAGGGGTGGGGGTGAGAATTAATTTTTACGCAGCGAGTCGTTGTGATTGGGAACGCGCTGCCTGAAAGGGCGGTGGGAGCAGGTTCAGCGGTAACGTGCAAAGTGAATTGGAAAGATACTGGGACAGGAGAAATGTGCCAGGCGGTGGGGAAAGAGCAGGGGGGAGCGGGACTGGTTGGATCGCTCTCTCTCACCGAGCCGGCACAGGCACGATGGGCCGAATGGCGGTGAGCTCCTCCGCTTACTGCTGCTTGATGCCGCAGTGAAACGCGGATGGGCTGGACAGCGGCGGCGGCCTGCCGGACTGGTTTCCTTGTTGTTGAGCGCGAGAGGACATCTGATGCTGGTGAATCGGGCACATTGCAGTCTTGCTAGCTTTACAAGGTCAAGTATAACCTCGTCGTCATCGGAACAGGAGGAGGCCACTCAGCCCCTCGCGCCTGTTCCGCCCTTCGCTGAGGTCATGGCTGATCTGTCGAGTCCCTCTGTCTGCCTGGGGTCCCTGCCAACAACCACCGGTATTTATCCAGTCAGTCATAGGCGGTCCCTCGAAGCGATGATGACTCGCTTCCACACCAAAAAGGGACAAGTTCACAGGTGTTTCAATGAAGGACCTAATATTCCAGATCCCTAACTACATCCTGAAGGGTGGAAGATGCCTGTGGGTGGATTTTTTTAACGTGGGGTGACCGTTGCACACCAGCCACCACACGGGGCTTGACAGAGCGAGGTCTTGGTCCAGTGGCAAGGGTTAACCAGGACGACTGGAGACCAGCTCTGCTGCACGGGCCCAGTGCGCGCACATATCGCACAGTGTGGGCTGGGCCCGTGCTGCCCCTGGGCCCCTGGCCCCGAACTCACGCCCCTCCTGGGCCCCGGCCACTTCCCTATATTTATATAGCACCTTTAACATTGTAAAATGTCCCAAGGCACTTTACAGGAGTAAAGAGAGAAAGGCAGACTTGCATTTATATAGCGCCTTCCACCGGAGATCTCAAAGCGCTTTACAGCAAGTTAAGTACTTTTGGAGTGTAGTCACTGTTGTAATGTGGGAAACGCGGCAGCCAATTTGTGCACAGCAAGCTCCCACATACAGCAATGTGATAATGACTCAGATAATCTGTTTTTGTTATGTTGCTTGAGGGATAAATATTGGCCAGGACATAGACACATAGAAAATATGCGCAGGAGTAAGCCATTCGGCCCTTCGAGCCTGCACCGCCATTCAATGAGTTCATGGCTGAACATGCAACTTCAGTACCCCATTCCTGCTTTCTCACCATACCCCTCGATTCCACTAGTAGTAAGGAATACATCTAACACTGTCGGAGGTGCAGTACTGAGGGAGCGCCGCGTTGTCGGAGGGGCAATGCTGAGGGAGCACCGCACTGTCGGAGGGGCAATGCTGAGGGAGCACCGCACTGTCGGAGGGGCAATGCTGAGGGAGCACCGCACTGTCGGAGGGGCAATGCTGAGGGAGCACCGCACTGTCGGAGGGGCAATGCTGAGGGAGCACCGCACTGTCGGAGGGGCAGTGCTGAGGGAGCGCCGCACTGTCGGAGGGGCAGTACTGAGGGAGCGCCGCGTTGTCGGAGGGGCAGTGCTGAGGGAGCGCCGCACTGTCGGAGGGGCAGTGCTGAGGGAGTGTCGCACTGTCGGAGGGGCAGTATTGAGGGAGTGCTGCACTGTAGGAGGTGCCGTCTTTCGGATGAGACATTAAACCGAGGCCCCGTCTGCTCTCTCAGGTGGATGTAAAAGATCCCAGGGCACTATTTTGAAGAAGAGTAGGGGAGTTCTCCCCGGTGTCCTGGGGCCAATATTTATCCCTCAACCAACATCACTAAAACAGATGATCTGGTCATTATCACATTGCTGTTTGTGGAAGCTTGCTGTGCGCAAATTGGCTGCAGTGTTTCCCACATTACAACAGTGACCGCACTTCAAAAGTACTTCATTGGCTGTAAAGCGCTTTGGGTCGCCGACGGTGGTGAAAGGCGCTATAGAAATGCAGTAATAGGGATGTTGGGGAGGGCATCAAACAGGAAATTAGGGGTGCATGCAATAAAGGTGTAGCAGTTATAATGGGTGACTTTAATATGCACATAGATTGGGCTAGCCAAACTGGAAGCAATACGGTGGAGGAGGATTTCCTGGAGTGCATAAGGGATGGTTTTCTAGACCAATACGTTGAGGAAGCAACTAGGGGGGAGGCCATCTTAGACTGGGTGTTGTGTAATGAGAGAGGATTAATTAGCAATCTCATTGTGCGAGGCCCCTTGGGGAAGAGTGACCATAATATGGTGGAATTCTGCATTAGGATGGAGAATGAAACAGTAATTTCAGAGACCATGGTCCAGAACTTAAAGAAGGGTAACTTTGAAGGTATGAGGCGTGAATTGGCTAGGATAGATTGGCGAATGATACTTAGGGGGTTGACTGTGGATGGGCAATGGCAGACATTTAGAGACCGCATGGATGAATTACAACAATTGTACATTCCTGTCTGGCGTAAAAATAAAAAAGGGAAGGTGGCTCAACCGTGGCTATCTCGGGAAATCAGGGATAGTATTAAAGCCAAGGAAGTGGCATACAAATTGGCCAGAAATAGCAGCGAACCTGGGGACTGGGAGAAATTTAGAACTCAGCAGAGGAGGACAAAGGGTTTGATTAGGGCAGGGAAAATGGAGTACGAGAAGAAGCTTGCAGGGAACATTAAGGCGGATTGCAAAAGTTTCTATAGGTATGTAAAGAGAAAAAGGTTGGTGAAGACAAACGTAGGTCCCCTGCAGTCAGAATCAGGGGAAGTCATAACGGGGAACAAAGAAATGGCAGACCAATTGAACAAGTACTTTGGTTCGGTATTCACTAAGGAGGATACAAACAACTTTCCGGATATAAAAGGGGTCAGAGGGTCTAGTAAGGAGGGGGAACTGAGGGAAATCTTTATTAGTCGGGAAATTGTGTTGGGGAAATTGATGGGATTGAAGGCCGATAAATCCCCAGGGCCTGATGGACTGCATCCTAGAGTACTTAAGGAGGTGGCCTTGGAAATAGCGGATGCATTGACAGTCATTTTCCAACATTCCATTGACTCTGGATCAGTTCCTATGGAGTGGAGGGTAGCCAATGTAACCCCACTTTTTAAAAAAGGAGGGAGAGAGAAAACAGGGAATTATAGACCGGTCAGCCTGACCTCAGTAGTGGGTAAAATGATGGAATCAATTATTAAGGATGTGATAGCAGTGCATCTGGAAAATGGTGACATGATAGGTCCAAGTCAGCATGGATTTGTGAAAGGGAAATCATGCTTGACAAATCTTCTGGAATTTTTTGAGGATGTTTCCAGTAAAGTGGACAAAGGAGAACCAGTTGATGTGGTATATTTGGACTTTCAGAAGGCTTTCGACAAGGTCCCACACAAGAGATTAATGTGCAAAGTTAAAGCACATGGGATTGGGGGTAGTGTGCTGACGTGGATTGAGAACTGGTTGTCAGACAGGAAGCAAAGAGTAGGAGTAAATGGGTACTTTTCAGAATGGCAGGCAGTGACTAGTGGGGTACCGCAAGGTTCTGTGCTGGGGCCCCAGCTGTTTACATTGTACATTAATGATTTAGACGAGGGGATTAAATGTAGTATCTCCAAATTTGCGGATGATACTAAGTTGGGTGGCAGTGTGAGCTGCGAGGAGGATGCTATTAGGCTGCAGAGTGACTTGGATAGGTTAGGTGAGTGGGCAAATGCATGGCAGATGAAGTATAATGTGGATAAATGTGAGGTTATCCACTTTGGTGGTAAAAACAGAGAGACAGACTATTATCTGAATGGTGACAGATTAGGAAAAGGGAAGGTGCAACGAGACCTGGGTGTCATGGTACATCAGTCATTGAAGGTTGGCATGCAGGTACAGCAGGCGGTTAAGAAAGCAAATGGCATGTTGGCCTTCATAGCGAGGGGATTTGAATACAGGGGCAGGGAGGTGTTGCTACAGTTGTACAGGGCCTTGGTGAGGCCACACCTGGAGTATTGTGTACAGTTTTGGTCTCCTAACTTGAGGAAGGACATTCTTGCTATTGAGGGAGTGCAGCGAAGGTTCACCAGACTGATTCCCGGGATGGCCGGACTGACCTATCAAGAAAGATTGGATCAACTGGGCTTGTATTCACTGGAGTTCAGAAGAATGAGAGGGGACCTCATAGAAACGTTTAAAATTCTGACGGGTTTAGACAGGTTAGATGCAGAAAGAATGTTCCCGATGTTGGGGAAGTCCAGAACCAGGGGTCACAATCTGAGGATAAGGGGTAAGCCATTTAGGACCGAGATAAGGAGAAACTTCTTCACCCAGAGAGTGGTGAACCTGTGGAATTCTCTACCACAGAAAGTAGTTGAGGCCAATTCACTAAATATATTCAAAAGGGAGTTAGATGAAGTCCTTACTACTCGGGGGATCAAGGGTTATGGCGAGAAAGCAGGAAGGGGGTACTGAAGTTTCATGTTCAGCCATGAACTCATTGAATGGCGGTGCAGGCTAGAAGGGCTGAATGGCCTACTCCTGCACCTATTTTCTATGTTTCTATGTTTCACAGGGAGGGGTTGAGGCGAATAGTATCGATGCATTTAAGGGGAAGCTGGATAAACACATGGGGGAGAAAGGAATAGAGGGATATGGTGATGGGGTGAGATGGAGAGGGGTGGGAGGGGGCTGGTTTGGAGCATAAACCCCGGCACGGAGGTGGGCCCCAGTGGCCGGTTTCTGTGCTGTAAATACCGTGTAATTCTCTATAACGCACCATCCCGTCTTGTGCCGACTGCCCTTTGAAGTGTCGACGAGTTTGACTCCTGCAGAACTGCTTTATATTAATGTAGAGAACTGGGCCCGTACCCCGAGCCTTAATACACACCCACCTTGTCTGAAATGCTGTTCCCTGGGAGCGGGTGGAGCAGGGGGAGGGGAGGGGAGTCGGGACAGGATGCGGGGGGCGAGGTGAAGTGGGGTTCATACAGGAGCCAGGAAGTAAAGGTCACATCAAATGGTCTCGAGGTTGGATCCTTCAGGCCTTTGTGAACAAAAGGGTGATTCTCAGCCGCTCCGAACCCGTTGGCACTGGGATCCGACAGGCCAGGGTCATCTGGGTTCAGATATGATTGTTTCTGTCTCTGGAGCTGCTGGGCGTGAGCGGAATCTCAAATCCACCCCGGCCAAGTATTGTACGTTGCTGCCCCCGCACTGCATCGCTTCCCAGCTACTCTCCAAAAGTACTTCATTGGCTGTAAACATAGAAACTAGGTGCAGGAGTAGGCCATTCGGCCCTTCGAGCCTGCACCACCAGTCAATAAGATCATGGCTGATCATTCAACCTCAGTACCCCATTCCTGCTTTCTCTCCATACCCCTTGATCCCTTTAGCCGTAAGGGCCACATCTAACTCCCTTTTGAATATATCTAACAAACTAGCCTCAACAACTTTTTGTGGTAGAGAATTCCACAGATGCACAACTCTCTGAGTGAAGAAGTTTCTCCTCATCTCGGTCCTAAATGGCTTACCCCTTATCCTTAAGTCTGTGACCCCTGGTTCTGGACTTCCCCAACATCGGGAACATTCTTCCTGCATCTAACCTGTCCAGTCCCGTCAGAATTTTATATGTTTCTATGAGATTCCCTCTCATTCTTCTAATCTCCACTGAATATAAGCCTAGTCGATCCAGTCTTTCTTCATATGTCAGTCCTGCCATCCCGGGAATCAGTCTGGTGAACCTTCGCTGCACTCCCTCAATAGCAAGAATGTCCTTCCTCAGATTAGGAGACCAAAACTGAACACAATATTCCAGATGTGGTCTCACCAAGGCCCTGTACAACTGCAGTAAGACCTCCCTGCTCCTATACTCACATCGTGAAAGGCGCTATAGAAATCCAAGTATTTATCTGTAACGGTGTGAGTTTCGGTTCGACTCTGTTTGACGCGCAGTCACCTGATCTCACACCGAGTCCCGTTCACCTCTCACCCCTGACCTCGCTGACCCCTGGTCCAGCTACGCATCGCTCTGAAAATTCTCATCCATGTTTTCAAATCGCTACATGGCCTTCCGCCCCTCCCTATCTCTGTAATCTCCTCCAGCCCCACAACCCTGTCAGCTGTGGCTCAGTGGGCAGCACTCTCGCCTACTCCTGCACCTATTTTCTATGTTTCTAGAAGGTTGTGGGTTCAAGTCCCACTCCAGGGACTCGAGCACAAAATCCAGGCTGACACTTCCAGTGCAGTACTGAGGGAGCGCCGCACTGTCGGAGGGGCGGTACTGAGGGAGTGTTGCACTGTCGGAGGGGCAGTACTGAGGGAGTGTCGCACTGTCGGAGGGGCGGTGCTGAGGGAACGCCGCACTGTCGGAGGGGCAGTACTGAGGGAACGCCGCACTGTCGGAGGGGCAGTGCTGAGGGAGTGTCGCACTGTCGGAGGTGCAGTGCTGAGGGAGTGCGGCACTGTCGGAGGAGGGGCAGTACTGAGGGAGTATCGCACTGTCGGAGGGGCAGTACTGAGGGAGCACCGCACTGTCGGAGGGGCAGTACTGAGGGAGTGTCGGAGGTGCAGTGCTGAGGGAGTGCGGCACTGTCGGAGGGACAGTACTGAGGGAGCACCGCATTGTCAGAGGGGCCGTGCTGAGGGAATGCTGCACTGTCGGAGGGGCAGTGCTGAGGGAGTGCTGCACTGTCGGAGGGGCAGTGCTGAGGGAGTGCTGCAATATCGGAGGGGCAGTGCTGAGGGAGTGCTGCACTGTCAGAGGTGCCGTCCTTCAGTTGAAACGTTAAACCGAGGTCCCGTCTGCCCTCTCAGGTGGACATAAAAGATCCCACGGCCACTATTTCTGGGGCCAATATTTATCCATCAATTAACATCACTAAAACAGATTATCAGGTCATTATCACATTGCTGTGTGTGGGAGCTTGCTGTGCACAAATTGGCTGCTGTGTTTCCCACATTACAACAGTGACGACATTCCCCCCCCCCAAAATTGGCTGTAAAGCGCTTTGAGACACCTAGTTGTCGTGAAAGGCGCTATAGAAATGCAAGTCTTTAACCCTCCGAGATCTCTGCGCTCTCCCAATTCTGGCCTGTTGAGTTTCCCCGATTTTAATCACTCAACCATCGGTGGCCGTGCCTTCAGCTGCCTGGGCCCCAAGCTCTGGAACTCCCTCCCTAAACACCTCCTTTTTAAAGACGCTGTTTAAAACCTACCTCTTCGACCAAGCTTTTGGTCACCTGCGCAAATATCTCCTTATGTGGGACTCGGTGTCAAATTTTGTCTGATAATTGCTCCTGTGAAGCGTCCTGGGACGTTAAAGGAGCGAGGTGTTGTTGTGTTGAGTTCAAGTCTTGGCCATATAATCTACAGTGACCCCCCCCCTCCCACCACCACATTGTCAGACGTTCCAGCCTTAAATCATCATCTTAGGCAGTCCCTCGGAATCGAGGAAGACTTGCTTCCACACGAAACATGAGTCCTTCGGTGGCTGAACAGTCCAATACGAGAGCCACTGTCCCTGTCACAGGTGGGACAGACAGTGGTCGAGGGAAGGGGAGGGTGGGACTGGTTTGCCGCACGCTCCTTCCGCTGCCTGCGCTTGGTTTCTGCACGCTCTCGGCGACGAGACTCGAGGTGCTCAGCGCCCTCCCGGATGCACTTGGGGCGGTCCGGTCTTTGGGCCAGGGACTCCCAGGTGTCGGTGGGGATGGTGCACTTTATCCGGGAGCGGCTGATTGGCAAACTCCCACCGCCGAGTTGGCACCGGGTGAACCTGGGCGCCCCGATCTCCCGCCGGCCGATACTGGCACCAGTATTTTGCCGACCCGTTTGTGCTGAGACCACGGCTGTAACCGGAGCTCGGCTCCATGGGTGGATGAGAAGCACCCTCCTGGTTCGCAGTCCGTTCCCACGGCTACTGGGTTACTGTGTGTGTGTGGGAAAGTACAGCCTGCTCTTGTGTTTTGACAGCAGATAGAATTACACAGAGAATGCACGGCACAGAAACAGGCCGTTCGGCCCCACCGCTCCGTGCCGGGGTTTATGCCCCACACCAGGCCTCTCCCGCCCCTCTCCATCTCACCCCATCACCATATCCTTCTATTCCTTTCTCCCCCATGTGTTTATCCAGCCTCCCCTTAAATACATCGATACTATTCGCCTCAACCCCTCCCTACGGGAGCGAGATCCACATTCTCACCGCTCTCTGGGTAAAGAAGTTTAAAAATTGAAGTCATGAAT
>NW_027254610.1:20000-112500 GCF_044704955.1 Pristiophorus japonicus
TTGAAGTGGGAGAAGAGAAGATTAGCAAAAATGCCCGTCCGTCCCTTTTTAAAAAAATGTTTTGGGTGCGGAGCGATGCTTTGAGCTGGTTGTGACGGGGTTAACCCCGATCAAAGCTCGGCAGGCCCGACCTGTTGTCACGGTTACACTTTTGCCGCTCGCTGTGTTGTCGGTCCTCGGAGCCTGCTGCTCTCGTTGTCCGACCAGCTTCAGAACTGAGAAACATGTCTGGGTTCACGGAGTCACTGACAGTACCAGGCCCTGAGGGAGGTTCCACACGGGCAGCTGCCGGTTACAGCGTTCGAAATATCTCCCCCCGGCCTCTCTGTTGGCCGTGGCTGGACGTACATCACTTAATCTTCGGAAAATAGCACGAAACTCTTGCATTTATATAGCACCTTTAACGTCCCTGTACCCCTCTATTCCCACCCGCTTTTCCAAAGCACTTTACAGTCACTGCTGTAATATAGGAAATACAGCAGCCAATCTGTGCACAGCAAGCTCCCACAGTGACCAGATAATCTGTATTTGTTATGTCGAATGAGGGATAAATATTGGCCCCAGGACACCGGGGATAACTCCCCTGCTCTTCTTCGAAATAGTGGCCCCAGGATCTTTTACATCCACCCGAGAGGGCAGACGGGGCCTCGGTTTAACGTCTCATCCGAAAGACGGCACCTCCGACAATGCAGCACTCCCTCAGCACTGCCCCTCCGACAGTGCGGCGTTCCATCAGCACTGCCCCTCCAACAGTGCGGTACTCCCTCAGTACTGCCCCTCCGACAGTGCACCGCTCCCTCAGCACTGCCCCTCCGACAGTGCGCCGCTCCCTCAGCACTGCCCCTCCGACAGTGCGGCGCTCCCTCAGCACTGCCCCTCCGACAGTGCGCCGCTCCCTCAGCACTGCCCCTCCGACAGTGCGGCGCTCCCTCAGCACTGCCCCTCCGACAGTGCGCCGCTCCCTCAGCACTGCCCCTCCGACAGTGCGCCGCTCCCTCAGCACTGCCCCTCCGACAGTGCGCCGCTCCCTCAGCACTGCCCCTCCGACAGTGCGGCACTCCCTCAGCACTGCCCCTCCGACAGTGCGCCGCTCCCTCAGCACTGCCCCTCCGACAGTGCGGCGCTCCCTCAGCACTGCCCCTCCGACAGTGCGGCGCTCCCTCAGTACTGCACTGGGAGTGTCAGCCTAGATTTTTGTGTGTCAAGTCCCTGGAGTGGGACTCGAACCCACAATCTTCTGACTCAGAGGTGAGTGTGCTGCCCACTGAGCCAGAGGTAGAACCATACAGCGCAGGAGGAGGCCGTTCGGCCCATCGAACCTGTGTCGACTCTGTGACAGAGCGATCCAATCAGTCCCAATCCCCCCGCTCTTTCCCCACAGCCCTGCACATTGTTCACCTTCAAGTAGTTATCCAGTTACCCTTTTGAAAGTTACTCTTCAATCTGTTTCCACCGCCCTTTCAAGCAGTGCGTTGCAGATCACAATAAAGTTCTCCTCATCTCCTTTCTGGCATTTTTGTATTTATAAAGTGCCTTTAACGTAGTGAAACATCCCAAGGCGCATCACAGGAGTGTAACACAATAAAAAATTTGACACCGAGCCACAGAAGTAGAAATTAGCGCAGGTGACCAAAAGCTGGGTCAAAGGTCGGTTTTAAGGAGCATCTTGAAGGAGGCGAGAGAGGAGGAGAGGTTTAGGGAGGGAGTTCCAGAGCTTGGGGCCCAGGCAGCAGAAGGCACGGCCACCGATGGTGGAGCGATTATAATCAGGGATGCTCAGGAGGGCAGAATTAGAGGAGCGCAGACATCTCGGGGGGTTGTGGGGCTGGAGGAGGTGACAGAGATAGGGAGGGGCGAGGGCCATGGAGGGATTTGAAAATGAAGGATGAGAATTTAGAAATTTAAGACGGACACTCGGCCTCAAAGTGCTGATCTTTTCATTTTCTCACAGTCAGAGGCGGGGAACACAGCTGGCCGACATTACCAGTGAACTCTGCAGTACTGTTTGCTTTGAATCAGTATTCTGTCCCAGTTCAACAAATCAATCTGCCCCATGCCTGTTCGCAGGGCTCGAGCAAGTGTCTGATTTATGTCCGATCTGAATAATGCTTTAATCCGCAGCGGGGGGGAAAAGGAGCTTCATGCGAAGGTTTTTAAACTCCACATTGGTGCTTGGGTCTGAGGGAGTTCGGGAATAACAACCCCTCATAGACTACAATAACAACTAGTTGCGTTTATATAGCCCCTCTAATATAGGATAACATCTCAAGGCGCTTCACAGGAGGGTTATCAAACAAAGTTAGCACATAAATCTGTGCAGTACTGAGGGAGTGCCGCACTGTCGGAGGGGCAGTGCTGAGGGAGCGCCGCACTGTCGGAGGGGCAGTGCTGAGGGAGCGCCGCACTGTCGGAGGGGCAGTGCTGAGGGAGCGCCGCACTGTCGGAGGGGCAGTGCTGAGGGAGCGCCGCACTGTCGGAGGGGCAGTGCTGAGGGAGTGCCGCACTGTCGGAGGGGCAGTGCTGAGGGAGCGCCGCACTGTCGGAGGGGCAGTGCTGAGGGAGTGCTGCACTGTCGGAGGGGCAGTGCTGAGGGAGTGCCGCACTGTCGGAGGGGCAGTGCTGAGGGAGCGCCGCACTGTCGGAGGGGCAGTATTGAGGGAGTGCTGCACTGTAGGAGGTGCCGTCTTTCGGATGAGACGTTAAACCGAGGCCCCGTCTGCTCTCTCAGGTGGATGTAAAAGATCCCACGGCACTATTTCGAAGAAGAGCAGGGGAGTTCTCCCCGGTGTCCTGGGGCCAATATTTATCCCTCAATCAACATAACAAAAACAAATTATTTAGTCATTATCACATTTCTGTTTGTGGGAGCTTGCTGCGCACAGAATTGGCTGCTGGGTTTCCCACATTACAACAGTGACCACACTCCAAAAGTACTTCATTGGTTGTAAAATGCTTTGAGATGGCCAGTGGTCATGAAAGGCGCTATAGAAATGCAAGTCTTTCTCTCAAAATTTAACACCAAGCCACATGATATATTTGGACAGGTAACGCTTGGTGAAAGAGGTCGGTTTTAAGGAGCGTCTTAAAGGAGGGGAGAGAGGCGGAGAGGTTTAGGGAGGGAGTTCCAGAGCTTGGGGCCCAGGCAGCTGAAGGCACAGCCACCGATGGTGGAGCGATGGGAATCGTTGATGCTCAAGAGGGCAGAATTAGAGGAGCGCAGAGATCTGTAGATCCGTTTTAGTTTAGAGTTTCATTTTAATCTCGACACCAACAGCTGATCTTGCGATGTGTTCCCAATAGTTGGCTGAACTCTCTGCTCTGGGTCAGGAGACAGTGGGCCCCATTCCAGGCCTCGAGCCCCGAATCTAATCACTCCCTGTGTCTTCCAGAGAGAGCACTCTGCTGCTGCACTTAAACTAGAGGTCATCCAAAACTCGGCTGTCCCCGTGTCCTAACTCGCACCGAGTCCCACTCATCCATCACCCCCTGTGCTCACTGCCCCGTGTCCTAACTCGCACCGAGTCCCGCTCACCCATCACCCCCTGTGCTCGCTGCCCCGTGTCCTAACTCGCACCGAGTCCCGCTCACCCATCACCCCCTGTGCTCGCTGCCCCGTGTCCTAACGCACCGAGTCCTGCTCACCCATCACCCCCTGTGCTCGCTGCCCCGTGTCCTAACTCGCACCGAGTCCCGCTCACCCATCACCCCCTGTGCTCACTGCCGTGTGTCCTAACTCACACCGAGTCCCGCTCACCCATCATCCCCTGTGCTCGCTGCCCCGTGTCCTAACTCACACCGAGTCCCACTCACCCATCACCCCCTGTGCTCACTGCCGTGTGTCCTAACTCACACCGAGTCCCACTCACCCATCACCCCCTGTGCTCACTGCCGTGTGTCCTAACTCGCACCTACATTGGTTCCCGGTTGAGCAATGCCTCGATTTCAAAATTCTCATCCTTGTTTACAAATCCCTCCATGGCCCTCGCCCCCTCCCTATCTCTGTAATCTCCTCCAGCCCCACAACCCCCCGAGATGTCTGCGTTCCTCTAATTCTGCCCTCTTGAGCATCCCTGATTATAATCGCTCCACCATTGGTGGCCGTGTCTTCTGTTGCCTGGGCCCCAAGCTCTGGAACTCCCTCCCTAAACCTCTCCGCCTCTCTCTCCTCCTTCAACAAGCTCCTTAAAACCGACCTCTTCGACCAAGCTTTTGGTCACCTGCGCTAATTTCTCCTTATGTGGCTCGGTGTCAAATTTGTATCTTATAGCACTCCTGAGAAGCGCCGTGGGACGTTTCAATATGTTAAAGGTGCTATATAAATACAAGTTGTTGTTGTTACACTTGACACGCACCTTTCGACCCGAGCCTCCATCTGCCCGCCCTATTGGTCCTCGGGCTGCCAACTCTGGTTGGCTGAATTCCTGGAGGTTTCATCACATGACCCCCCCCCCCCAGGCTGCTTCTCATTGGTCCATCCTGGCAGCACCCTGCCTTCCTCCAGCCAATTGGAAAAGCAGTGAGTTTCTTTGTTATCCGATTGACAGTCAAGAATTGTCCAATCAAATGATTTTTTTCCCCCTTTTCCGAAATCCTTTATAATTTATAATATCAAAGTCTTGACTGAAGATGAAAAAACACTGCGATGGTTTTTTCCTATGGTTACTCATAGCAGTGCAGCGGGAGATTAATCTTCGATTCCCAGAGAGTCCAGGTCAATCCGGGAGGTTTAGCGACCTCTGGCTGGTTCAGGAGGGCAGAAATACTGTGACAACAAGAGCGGGTCAGAGGCTGGGTATTCTGTGTCGAGTGTCTCACCTCCTGACTCCCCAAAGCCTTCCCACCATCTACAAGGCACAAGTCAGGAGTGTGATGGAACACTCCCCACTTGCCTGGATGAGTGCAGCTCCAACAACACTCGAGGAGCTCAACACCATCCAGGACAAAGCAGCCGCTTTGATCGGCACGCTACCCACCACCTTCAACACTCACTCCCTCCACCACCGGCGCCCCCTGGCTGCAGTGTGCACCGTCTACAAGATGCACTACAGCAACTTGCCAAGGCTTCTTCGGCAGCACCTCCCAAACCCGTGACCTCTACCGCCTAGAAGGACAAGGGCAGCAGGCGCATGGGAACACCACCACCTCCACGTTCCCCTCCCAGTCACACACCATCCCGACTTGGAAATATATCGGCCGTTCCTTCATCGTCGCTGGGTCACAATCCTGGAACTCCCTCCCTAACAGCACTGTGTGGGAGCACCTTCACCACACGGACTGCAGCGGTTCAAGAAGGCGGCTCACCACCACCTTCTCAAGGGGCAGTTAGGGATGGGCAATAAATGCCGGCCTTGCCAGCGACGCCAACATCCCAGGAATGAATTAAAAAAAATAAGAATCTGAGCAAAGAGTGTTTTGTGATGCAGCCAGAAACGGCAGTGCCTGGTGCAGTGCTGAGTGACGCTGTGGGGTCGCAGGGCAGGGTCACACTGTGGGGTCGTAGGGCTGGGTCACACTGTGGGGTCGCAGGGCAGGGTCACACTGTGGGGTCGCAGGGCAGGGTCACACTGTGAGGTCGCAGGGCAGGGTCACACTGTGGGGTCGCAGGGCAGGGTCACACTGTGGGGTCGCAGGGCAGGGTCACACTGTGGGGTCGCAGGATAGGGTCACACTGTGGGGTCGTAGGGCAGGGTCACACTGTGGGGTCGTAGGGCAGGGTCACACTGTGGGGTCGCAGGGCAGGGTCACACTGTGGGGTCGTAGGGCAGGGTCACACTGTGGGGTCGCAGGGCAGGGTCACACTGTGGGGTCGCAGGATAGGGTCACACTGTGGGGTCGTAGGGCAGGGTCACGCTGTGGGGTCGCAGGATAGGGTCACACTGTGGGGTCGCAGGGCAGGGTCACACTGTGGGGTCGCAGGATAGGGTCACACTGTGGGGTCGTAGGGCAGGGTCACACTGTGGGGTCGTAGGGCAGGGTCACACTGTGGGGTCGCAGGGCGGGGTCACACTGTGGGGTCGCAGGGCAGGGTCACACTGTGGGGTCGCAGGGCTGGGTCACGCTGTGGGGTCGCAGGATAGGGTCACACTGTGGGGTCGCAGGGCAGGGTCACACTGTGGGGTCGCAGGATAGGGTCACACTGTGGGGTCGTAGGGCAGGGTCACACTGTGGGGTCGTAGGGCAGGGTCACACTGTGGGGTCGCAGGGCGGGGTCACACTGTGGGGTCGCAGGGCAGGGTCACACTGTGGGGTCGCAGGGCAGGGTCACGCTGTGGGGTCGCAGGGCAGGGTCGCACTGTGGGGGGGGTGGCGGGACGGGGGGCGCTGTACGGGTGGGGGATCGGGGGTGTAGAGCATGGTGGGACTGGCCTCAGTCGCCTCCGATAGGCGAGTGGAACGAGCTGACAGAGTGTCTGGCCTGTGAGATTTGACACGGGTTTCCCCAAATAATATCATCTGCATAAACATCACGCTTCCAACGTCACATTTCAAAGTGCATGCGTGTGTGTGTGTGTATGTGTGTGAGTGTGTGAATGTGAGAGAGGGTGGGTGTGTGTGTGTGTATTTGTGAGAGCGAGCGAGTGTGACTGACTATGCACACACACACACACACAGTCACCAGACAAGAACAGAATCAGTCTGGGCTATGATGCCCTGTGCAGTCGAATAGCCCGTGCTGTCTGGGCTCCAGCAGGAAGAACCGACCCTCGGTGCAGCACCGGGGAGGGGGGCCGGTGCTGGGAGATGCAAAACGAGAAACAGTCTGCACCTTCGGGAAAGGAGAGAGGGATAGAGAGAGCGAGGGAGGGAGAGAAAGCTGTGGGAGGGGTTAGAGAGAGAGGGGGGTGGGGGGGGGGGGGGAGTGAGCCCTGTGATGAATGAACAATCTCCGCCCTGGTCCAATTAGTCTGTCTCCCCGCTGTGGCCCTGACAGCCCACCCCTCTTCTCCCCTTCCAGTCGGCCCGCAGTCTCGGTCTCGGCCCCAGCCCAGCTCACGGTTCCCGCTCTGTGCCGGGGGGGCGAATTGTCCCGGAGGTTCCACAACCCCTCCGACCCCCAACATCCAGCCCCCAGCGGGGCTCCCTGAGCTGCCAGCGTATGTGGACTTGAACCCACAACCCTCTGACTCAGAGGCGAGAGTGCTGTCCACTGCCCCACGCCTGACACCAGAGGAGCACCCAAGGGAGAAAGGAATGGAAGATAGGGTGGAGCCTCAACACGGAGCAGATAGGCCATAAATACTGTGTAACTAGGGGTTACAGGAGGGTCGATAACCAGAGGGACACAGATTGGTGGTGATTGGCAAAAGAGCCAGAGGGGGAAGAGGAGAAAACATTTATTTTTACGCAGCGAGTTGTTGCGATTGGGAACGCGCTGAGTGAAAGGGCGGTGGGAGCAGATTCAACAGTAACTTTCAAACCGGGGATTGGATAAATACTGGCAGGGGCCGCGGGGAAAGGGCGGAGGGGGGAGTGGGACTGATTGGATCGCTCTGTCACCGAGCCCGCACAGACGCGATGGACCGAATGGCCTCCTGTGCTGTGGATTCTGTGAACAGCGAGGTCTCTGGGAATGGTCCCCCTGACCCCAGGATTCTGTTCCACTCTTCACTTTGCCTGTGGACTCTGACTCTCTCTGTCGCTCTTCCCCTCTCTCGCCCTCTCCCTCCCTCCCACACTCTCTCTCTCTCTCTGTCTCTCTCTGTCTGTCTCTCTCTCTCCCTCCCTCCCTTTCCCTCCCTCTCTCTCCCTCCCTCCCTCCCTCTCTCTCTCCCTCTTTCTCTCCCTCAACCTCCCTCTCTCTCTCCCTCTCCCTCTCTCCCTCAACCTCCCTCTCTCTCTCTCACTCCCTTTCTCTCTCTCCCTCAACCTCCCTCCCTCAATCTCCCTCCCTCCTTCCCTCCCTCCCTCCCTCTCTCTCTCTCTCTCTCCCTCACCCTCTCTCTCTCCCTCACCCTCTCTCTCCCTCACCCTCTCTCTCCCTCCCTCTCCCTCTCCCTCTCTCTCGCTCTCTCCCTCTCTCTCTCTCTCTCTCTCCCTCATCCTCTCTCTCCCTCACCCTCTCTCTCCCTCCCTCTCTCTCTCTCTCTCCCTCTCTCTCTCTCTCTCCCTCACCCTCTCTCTCTCCCTCCTCCCTCCCTCTCCCTCTTCCCTCTCTCTCTCCTCCTCCTCTCTCTCTCTCTCTCCCTCCCTCTCCCTCTCTCTCTCTCTCTCTCTCTCTCCCTCTCCTCCCTCTCTCCCTCTCTCTCCCTGTTTATTGCACGGGGCTGTTTGAACAGCTGGGCTGTGAATGACGAGCAGTTTTAGGATTATATTTTATGCGGGTAAAAGAAACGTTTCCCAGAGAATCTCCAGGCCTCATTTTCTGGAATTTTCCTCCATCTGGGGATGATTTTTTTCAAACGAAATATGAGTGAACATATTTTCGAGCGGCTCTGTCGCATATGTTCTCTCTCTCTCTCTCTGTCTGTCTGTCTCTCTCTCTGTCTGTCTGTCTGTCTCTCTCTCTGTCTGTCTGTCTCTCTCTCTGTCTGTCTCTTTCTGTCTGTCTGTCTCTCTCTCTGTCTGTCTGTCTCTCTCCTCTGTCTGTCTCTTTCTGTCTGTCTGTCTCTCTCTCTCTTTCTCTATCTCCCTCTCTCTCTGTCTCCCTCTCTCTCTCTCTCTCTTTCTATCTCCCTCTCTCTCTTTCTGTCTCTCTCTCTCTATCTCTCTCTGTCTCTTTCTGTCTGTCTCTCTCTCTCGCTCTGTCTCTCTCTCTGTCTGTCTCTCTCTCTCTCTCTGTCTCTTTCTGTCTGTCTCTCTCTCTGTCTCTCTCTCTGTCTCTCTGTCTCTCTCTCTCTCTCTCCCTCTCTGTCTCTCCCTCTGTCTGTCTCTCCCTCTGTCTCTCTGTCTCTGTCTCTCTCACTCACTCTCACTCTCTCTCTCTTTCTCTGCCTCTCTCTCCCTCTCTCTCTCTCTGTCTATCTCTCTCTCTCTCTCTCTCTCTCTCTCTGTCTCCCTCCTCTCTCCCTCTCTCCGGTGAACTCCCTCTCTCACAGGGACACTCCCCTCCCCTTGGCCGGTGTGCACTCCCCCCCCCCACCCCCTGTAAAGGCAGGGACCCAGCCCCAGCTGTGACTGGGAGCAGTTTCATTGGCAGTGAGTCCTCAGCCAGAACTGTGGCTTCAAAAGGGAAAATGCAAATGTGCGAGTGATTAAAGTTTGGAAGTATCTTTTTGTGAGGAGGCAGTAAGATGAGTCAGTAGGCGTTGGAGCAACACTGCTCCTGGGACAGCAGCCACGAGGCATGCAGAGTAACCGGTTCCCAACAGCAGGCATGCAGCCCAGTGCAGCTATAGGCGAGGGACCTGCTCTTCAACCATTAAAGGGCCATTCATCTGTGAAATTTTGCCCTCATCTTATTTCAGTACAAATCGCTCCCCCTAAGTTGCAAATACATTATCCTACCTGGCCTCGCCCCTCCCTATCTCTGTAATCTCCTCCAGCCCCACAACCCCCCGAGATCTCTGCGCTCCTCAAATTCTGCCCTCCTGAGCATCCCCGATTATAATCGCTCCACCATCGGTGGCCGTGCCTTCTGTTGCCTGGGTCCCAAGCTCTGGAACTCCCTCCTTAAACCTCTCCGCCTCTCTTTCCTCCTTCAAGACGCTCCTTAAAACCTACCTCTTTCCTGCCTTAATTTCAACTTGTGCGGCTCAGTTTTTTATTGTATAACACTCCAGTGAAGCGCCAAGTCACACACCATCCCGACTTGGAAATATATCGGCCATTCCTTCATTGTCGCTGGGTCACAATCCTGGAACACCCTCCCTAACAGCACTGTGGGAGCACCTTCACCACACGGACTGCAGCGGTTCAAGAAGGCGGCTCACCACCGCCTTCTCGAGGGGCAATTAGGGATGGGCAATAAATGCCGGCCTTGCCAGCGACGCCCGGGTATTTGAGAATGAACTTTATTCAACAAGTGTGATGTGGGGGAACTGGAGTTTGAGAGCAGCCAGTAGCCTGGGTCCTGGAAGTTGACAGTGCGTCATTGTGAGGCCATTTCTGGAAGCACTTTGCCACTTATAAAGTACACAATGTGTTTGCGTGTGTGTGCAGTGTTTTTTTTGTTCAGAACGTTTAGCATCTTCTCACCAGATATTTCCCCTGTGCTGTGAGGAACTCCAGTGTGTAAACATTTGCCGTTGATTCACCATCAGGGTCGCGCTGTTCCATTGCTTGCCTGGGGGGGGGCGCAATCTGCGGATGCCTGGCCCGCCTGTTTCGGGCCTGGGCTTGTCCGCGGCTGGGATTTTCCTCATTTGTGTTGGGTTGTGTGTCGCTTGAAGGAGATGGGGGCGGGTGGGGGGAGGGTTCAATGGCTCAGTCAATGCACCGCTCTGTGTGGTAAAGACAGAAAGACTTGAATTTATATAGCGCCTTTCTCGACCACCGGAGGTCTCAAAGCGCCAATGGAGTGTAGTCACTGTTGTAATGTGGGAAATGCGGCAGCTAATGTTGCGCACAGCAAGCTCCCACAAACAGCAATGTGATAATGACCAGATAATCTGTTTTAGTGATGTTGATTGAGGGATAAATATTGGCCCCAGGACACCGGGGAGAACTCCCCTGCTCTTCTTCGAAATAGTGGCCCTGGGATCTTTTACGTCCACCTGAGAGGGCAGACGGGGCCTCGGTTTAACGTCTCATCTGAAAGACGGCACCTCCGACAGTGCGGCGCTCCCTCAGCACCGCCCCTCCGACAGTGCGGCGCTCCCTCAGTACTGCCCCTCCGACAGTGCGGCGCTCCCTCAGCACCGCCCCTCCGACAGTGCGGCGCTCCCTCAGCACCGCCCCTCCGACAGTGCGGCGCTCCCTCAGCACTGCCCCTCCGACAGTGCGGCGCTCCCTCAGCACCGCCCCTCCGACAGTGCGGCGCTCCCTCAGCACCGCCCCTCCGACAGTGCGGCGCTCCCTCAGCACCGCCCCTCCGACAGTGCGGCGCTCCCTCAGTGCTGCCCCTCCGACAGTGCGGCGCTCCCTCAGCACCGCCCCTCCGACAGTGCGGCGCTCCCTCAGCACTGCCCCTCCGACAGTGCGGCGCTCCCTCAGCACCGCCCCTCCGACAGTGCGGCGCTCCCTCAGTACTGCCCCTCCGACAGTGCGGCGCTCCCTCAGTACTGCCCCTCCGACAGTGCGGCGCTCCCTCAGTACAGCCCCTCCGACAGTGCGGCGCTCCCTCAGTGCTGCACTGGGAGTGTAGGACTAGATATTTTTGTGCTCAGTTCCTGGAGTGGGACGTGAACCCACGACCTTCTGACTCAGACGAGAGTGCTGCGCACTGAGCCACAGCTGACACTGATAGCTGAGGCATGCCGTCCAGGAGGCTCCCAGGGGTTCGTGCATCACAGTCCGGGGGGGGGGAGATGGGGGGTTTAATGACCGTTAACCAATGGGTGAAGGAGTGGGGGGGGGGTGCAGTTGCTGAAGTTTCCTGTGGTTAATTGCACTTCAGCGCTCACAGGGACAGGAGTCGGCCATTCGGCCCCTCGAGCCTGTTCTGCCATTCAATGAGATCATGTCTGATCTGCGACCTAACTCCATCTACCCGCCCAGTCCCCATATCCCTTAGGCTATCGACCCCAGATGCAAACTAACATTCGATCTAGCATCAATTGCCGTTTGCGGGAGAGAGTTGCAAACTACTCCCGCCCTTTGAGCGTAGAAGTGTTTCCCAGCTTCACATCTGGCTCTAATTTTCAGACGATGCCCCTTCGTCCTAGACGCCCCAACCAGCGGGAATAGTTTGTCTCGACCCACCCTATTACATTGCAGGCAGTTCAGAGAAGGCTCACTCGTCGATTCCTGAGATGAAGGGGGTTGTCTTATGAGGAAAGGTTGAGCAGGTTGGGCCTGTACTCATTGGAGTTTAGAAGAATGAGAGGTGATCTTATTGAAACGTATAAGATTTCTGAGGGGGCTGGACAGGGTAGATGCAGAGAGAATGTTTCCCCCCCCCCCCCCGTGGGGGAATCTAGAACTAGGGGGCATAGTTTCAGAATAAGGGGCCGCCCATTTAAGACGGAGGTGAGGAGGGATTTCTTCTCTCAGAGGGGGGTGAATCTGTGGAATTCTCTGCCCCAGAGAGCTGTGGAGACTGGGACATTGAATATATTTAAGGGGGAGATGGACAGATTTTTGAACGTTTTCTTTCTCCGGCAGTCCCTCGGAGTCGAGGAAGACTTGCTCCCACACTAACACGAGTTCTCAGGTGACTGATGAGTCCAATGTGGGACCCACAGTCTCTGTCATGGGGGTGGGGGGGGGGGAGGGGGCAGACGGTGGTTGGAGGGACGGGTGGGTGGGAGGGGGGGGGGGCTTGGGTTGCCGTCCGCTCCTTCCGCTGTTTACGCTCGGCTTCCGCGAGCTCCCGGCGACGAGACTCGAGGCGTTCGGCGCCTTCCCGGATACTCCTCTTCCGCTTTGAGCGGTCTTGGGCCGGGGAGTCCCAGGTGTCGGTGGGGGTGTTACATTTTTTCAAGGAGGCTTTGAGGGTGACCCTTGAAGTGTTTCCTCTGCCCCCCCCCCCCCCCCCCCCCCACCCCACCCCACCCTGGGGCTCGCTTGCCGTGGCGGAGCTCAGAGTAGAGCATCTGGTTCGGGAGTCAAGTATCAGGCATGTGGACAACATGGTCCGTCCATCGGAGCCGCTCGAGCCTCGGTGCTGGGGATGTTGGCCTGAGCGAGAACACTGACGTTGGTGCTTTGCGGTGTCTACTGTACGTGGTTCATGTCTCTGATGCATGGGAGGGTGGTCTGGGGAGTCGGGGGTTACGGGGAGCGGGGCAGGGAAGTGGAGCTTGAGGCCAAGCTCAGATCAGCCACGATCTCGTTGAATGGCGGAGCAGGCTCGAGGGGCCGAATGGCCGACTCCTGCTCCTAATTCTTACGTTCTTACCAGTTCCTCTTTTAATATCTTCGGTCAAGTCACCCCTTAACTTCTAAATTCTAGTGATCGCAGCCCTAGTTCGTGGAGACTGGCTGCCCGCTGATTGGTGTGTGGGTGGTGGGCGAGCGAGCGGATTGGTCCAGGCCGCGATGCCCGCCACCCAGTAGCGGACTCGCATTCGCTGCGCGCACTCGCTCGCAATGAAGGGCCATTTTGGACAAAGCGTTGGTGGTGCTCGTTGGAACTGGCCACAGCGAAGGAGAGAGGAACACACACTTTATTTTAGAAACATAGAAACATAGAAAATAGGTGCAGGAGTAGGCCATTCGGCCCTTCTAGCCTGCACCGCCATTCAATGAGTTCATGGCTGAACATTCAACTTCAGTACCCCATTCCTGCTTTCTCGCCATACCCCTTGATCCCCCTAGCAGTAAGGACCTCATCTAACTCCTTTTTGAATATATTTAGTGAATTGGCCTCAACAACTTTCTGTGGTAGAGAATTCCACAGGTTCACCACTCTCTGGGTGAAGAAGTTCCTCCGCATCTCGGTCCTAAATGGCCTTGCTCTCTCTCTCTCTCTCTCTCGGTGAGGACAGGACGTTGACCCCCCGGCTGTGTGACGTCGCCTCTCGTTCCACGGGGCTTGCACTTGCTCAGGGCCAATGTTGGGACTGCAGACAAGGCACTCACCGTGGGAAGGAGGAGGCCTCGAGGGTCCCTCTAGTGGTGGTCCTTCGAATTACCATCGTGAACTTGAAAGACAAGAAGATTTATTACAAAGGAAGACTTGCATTTCTATAGCGCCTTTCACGACCACCGGACATCCCAAAGCGCTTTACAGCCAATGAAGTACTTTTGTTGTCACTGTTGTAATGTGCGAAACACAGCAGCCGATTTGTGTACGGCAAGCTCCCACACACAGCAATGTGATAATATCCAGATAATCTGTTTTTGTGATGTTGGTTGAGGGATAAATATTGGCCCCAGGACACCGGGGAGAACTCCCCTGCTCTTCTTCGAAATAGTGCCGTGATCTACGTAGAATTTTACAACACACAAACAGGCCAACGCCGGTGTTTATGCTCCATATGAGCTGAAAGATCTTTTGCGTCCATCTGAGAGAGCAGACGGGGCCTCGGTTAAACGTCCCATCCGAAAGACGGCATCTCCGACAGTGCGGCGCTCCCTCAGCACTGCCCCTCCGACAGTGTGGCACTCCCTCAGTACTGCCCCTCCGACAGTGCGGCACTCCCTCAGTACTGCCCCTCCGACAGTGTGGCACTCCCTCAGTACTGCCCCTCCGACAGTGCGGCGCTCCCTCAGTACTGCCCCTCCGACAGTGCGGCGCTCTCTCAGCACTGCCCCTCCGACAGTGTGTTGCTCCCTCAGTACTGCCCCTCCGACAGTGTGGCACTCCCTCAGTACTGCCCCTCCGACAGTGTGGCACTCCCTCAGTACTGCCCCTCCGACAGTGCGGCACTCCCTCAGTACTGGACTGGGAGTGTCGGCCTGGATTTTTGTGCTCAAGTCCCTGGAGTGGGACTTGAACCCATGACCTTCTGACAACTTTGAGGCGATTGTGCTGCTCACTGAGTGTCAGCCTTGGCTCGGAGGGCCAAGAGTGAATCAGGTGAGACTGTGCTGGGTTGAAGATGTGCGCAGGGCAGTCTGTTCATAGATAGATAGAAACATAGAAAATAGGTGCAGGAGTAGGCCATTCGGCCCTTCTAGCCTGCACCGCCATTCAATGAGTTCATGGCTAAACATGCAACTTCAGTACCTCATTCCTGCTTTCTCACCATACCCCTTGATCCCCCGAGTAGTAAGGACTTTATCTAACTCCTTTTTGAATATATTTAGTGAATTGGCCTCAACAACTTTCTGTGGTAGAGAATTCCACAGGTTCACCACTCTCTGGGTGAAGAAGTTTCTCCTCATCTTGGTCCTAAATGGCTTACCCCTTATCCTTCGACTGTGCCCAAGCTGATGCTGGCTCCTGTTGTCGCTGAATGGGTTCCTGTCTCTATTTCCTTTTAAAATAAACACACTTTGTATTTCCATTCTGATGGCCCAACATGAGGTAGATTAGAGAGGTCGCGATGTGATAATGGGGCTCGGTGCAGTTGGGCACGGCCAATTGTGTTGTGCGGCTTTAAACCGAGGCCCCGTATGCCCTCTCAGGTGGATGTAAAAGATCCCAGGGCACTATTTCGAAGAAGAGCAGGAGGAGTTCCCCCCGGTGTCCTGGGGCCAATATTTATCCCTCAATCAACATCACAAAAATACAGGTGATCTGGGTCATTATCACATTGCTGTTTGTGGGAGCTTGCTGTGCGCAAATTGGCTGCCGCGTTTCCCACATTACAACAGTGACTGGACTTCAAAAAGTACTTCATTGGCTGTAAAGCGCTTTGAGATGTCCGGTGGTTGTGAAAGGCGCTATGTAAATGAAAATCTTTCCATTCTGATTCTCGAACGTAAAGGATATTAGAGGGGTGATTGTGGAGCTCGTTACGGTCAGGAACTGCCGAACCCCCCCCTGCCCCCCCCTCCCTCCAATTGTGTTGCGTGACTCTTGAGGTGTCGGTCAGCGCTCTCTCTCACCTCGGGAGTTGGGAGGCCGTGTGTTCGAGTCCCCCCCACTTGAAGTCTACGTGGTGGGAAGGGAAGCGTCGCACTGGGCTAACTGTGTTTCTCCCCTCCCCCCCCCTCGCCCTCCCCCTTGTTCCTTTCCTGTGTAGGGAGAGGGACCCCGCCATGAACAAACTGCGACAGAGCCTCCGCCGAAAGAAACAGCCGTATGTGCCCGAGGCCAGTCGCCCCCACCAGTGGCAGGCCGATGAAGAGGCCGTTCGCAAGGGCAAGTGCAACTTCTCCGTCCGGGTGAGTGCAGCAACTGGCTTGTCCGTCCCACGCCCGTAACACCCACGCCCGTAACACGCCCCACGCCCGTAGCACGTCCCACGCCCGTAACACCCACGCCCGTAACACGCCCCATGTCCGTAGCACGTCCCACGCCCGTAACACGTCCCACGCCCGTAACACGTCCCACGCCCGTAACACGTCCCACGCCCGTAACACGTCCCACGCCCGTAACACGCCCCACGCCCGTAGCACGTCCCACGCCCGTAACACACCCCACGCCCGTAACACGCCCCACGCCCGTAACACGCCCCACGCCCGTAACACGCCCCACGCCCGTAACACGCCCCACGCCCGTAGCACGTCCCACGCCCGTAACACACCCCACGCCCGTAACACGCCCCACGCCCGTAACACGCCCCACGCCCGTAACACGCCCCACGCCCGTAGCACGTCCCACGCCCGTAACACATCCCATGCCGCTCCGCGCGGAGCCAAATCGAGCAAAAAGCCCGACACCGAAGGCACACATAACAATGGCCCAGAAATCCCGGCTCCGTGCGGAGTGTGTACGCACCCGGGAAGGCATCGGGAAAGCCGATTTTCAGCACGTGCATTAGACTGGATGACTTTGTGTCGGCCGGCGCAGGTATAATGGTAAGTACTGCAGGGAATCGAATACGGCCAGGGCGATCTCCTGGACTAGTGTCGATCGACTGGATGGGTCGGGGAGGAATTTTACCCAGATTACTTTCTCCAATTGCCCTGGGTTTTTATCTGCATTTTGCCTCTCCCAGGAGATCACATGGCTCCGGTTGGGGTGCAGTGTAGAATGTTTCGGTGTAAGGGGTGTCGCAGTTGTGTGAGGCGGACTGGTTGGGCTGGGTGCTCTTTGCCTTTCCACCATTGTTCATAGGTTTATATGTAACCTTCAGGGCTGCTGACCGAGGGCCGTGCGGCTCTTTGTCGGCCGGAGCAGACACGATGGGCCGGAATGGCCTCCTTCTGCCCTGTAAATTTCTATGTGCTGAAAACCGGCTTTTCCGATCTGTCAAGTTCCAGCTCCAGCTTGACAGATCATCCACACCTCGTGAGCGAGGATATTTGTATGGGCAAGATTGCGGGATTTACCCATATCTTGCCCAGCAGATGTCCTCAAACCTCTTGCGTCTGATAGAAGCAGATGCATAGCCCACTGTTACAGGCGTAAGAGTTTTAAAACACACACAAACCTTGTAAAATAAAATTGTAAAAACAAATGTTATTGTTAAAAACGCTCCCCACTCCGGAAAGTTTATTTTAAACCATAATTTAAAAAAAATTTTTATCGCAAAAATAAATATTTTTTAAATACATAAATAACTTTAATTTAAACGAATAAAAGTATGTTGTGCATTTTTTCTATCTTTTATTATTGGTTGTGTGTGTTTGGGGGGGGGGGAAGGGGTTTCTCATTCATAAAAATAATGGGTTCTCCAACTTACGGAGTTCCCATTATTATGAATGAGAACATACTTTAGCTGATTGGCTGCCCAGAGCCATGTGACTGCAGCTCCAGGCCCCCGTGCACGTGCTGCGATGCACAGTCAGTGGAGGCCTCAGGACTGGGAATTCGCGTGGGGGCAGCAGGAACAGGTAGGAGCGCTTCATTTTTCCAGAATCCAGTCGTTCGCCCGCGGGGAAAGGAGAAACCGGGATTTCTGGGCCATTAGAACAGGTGACTTAAGAGATCAGTTTTAACAAGTGCCTTAACAGAGGAGAGGTGTAATGTATTTGTTTCCCGGGTTCTTTGCTGAAGAATTCATAGCGACACACTGCTATTAAGAACTAGTTGGTTTATTAACAAAGGTTTCACAATCACACGACACATTACCGGTTCATCCACCAGGCTCACAACCACCTGCCCCATCGTGGATCCCCCGAACCCAACTGGCCGGGGTTTTATTGAGTCTTGTGAACATCACGTGACTGGCTAAGCCACTCCCCACTCAACAGCTCTGCAACTATTTTTGGTGGAAATTTTCATTCAACTGCCCCCTTGTTTTTTTTTGAGGGAACCAAAAACACAGATTAACGATTGAACCATTGTCAAATCAATCAAATTAAATCAAATAAAAATTTGGTTGCCGGGGGGCGATGATGCACTCCAGTCCCTCCGGCGCCCGTCTCACGCGGAAGGCCACGAGCGTACCGGTGGACACCGCGTGCTCCATCTCCAGGGACACCCCGGCTCGGATGTAACCGCGGAAGAGAGGCAGGTCAGTCGGGCTGAACGACCCCCTCGACCGCCCGCTGCCTGGACCGCCTGATGGCAACAGCTCTACAAACGTCACAGGTGGAGAGGTTTAAGAAGTAGGAGCAGGAGTCGGCCATTCGGCCCCTCGAGCCTGTTCCGCCATTCAATCAGGTCATAGAAACATAGAAAATAGGTGCAGGAGTAGGCCATTCAGCCCTTCTAGCCTGCACCGCCATTCAATGAGTTCATGGCTGAACATGAAACTTCAGTACCCCATTCCTGCTTTCTCGCCATACCCCTTGCTCCCCCGAGTAGTAAGGACTTCATCTAACTCCCTTTTGAATATATTTAGTGATCTTCGACCTCAGCGGCACTTTCCCTGCCCGATCCCTATATCCCATTTCTGACGAAGAGTCATTGACCTCCACAGATGCCGCCTGACCTGCTGGCTGTATCCAACATTCTCTGTTCTTACCCCATAATCCCTCGATTCCCTTAATGCCTAAAAATCTATCGCCCTCTGTCTTGAATAGACTCAACGACTGAGCCTCCACAGCCCTCTGGGGGCAGAGAATTCCAAAGATTCACCACCCTCTGAGTGAAGAAATTCCTCCTCATCTCAGTCCTAAATGGCCGACCCCTTATCCTGAGACTGTGTGACCCCTGGTTCTAGACGCCCCAGCCAGAGGGAATCCCAGAACTTGGGGCCCCGGCAGCTGAAGGCACGGCCGCCAATTGTGGGGCGAAGGGGGTGGGGAGGGAGGGGGCCGCACAAGAGGTCACAATCGGTGGAAGAGGGAGTTTGAGGAGGGAGGGGTTGTAGGGCTGGAGGAGGGTACAGAAGATGTCTCGATGCTGGGGATGTTGGCCTGGTCGAGGACGCTAACGTTGGTGTGTCTGTCTTCACGGCCAAAGGTGGGCAGAGGAAACATTGCAAGGGACACCCTCAAAGCCTCCCTGATAAAGTGCGACATCCCCACTGACACCTGGGAGTCCCTGGCCAAAGACCGGTCCGCCCTAAGTGGAGGAAGTGCATCCGGGAGGGCGCTGAGCACCTCGAGTCTCGTCGCCGAGAGCGTGCAGAAACCAAGCGCAGGCAGCAGAAGGAGCGTGCGGCAAACCTGTCCCACCCACCCCTTCCCTCAACGACTATTCCCGTATCGGGCTGTTCAGCCACGTGAGGACTCACTTTAAGAGTGGGAGCAAGTCTTCCTCGATTCCGAGGGACTGCCTATGATGATGATGGCAGAAGAGGGTGAGGTGTGAGGTCACAGGAACAGGGATTTAAACTCAGCGATGGATGCTGGGCAGGGTGATATCTGTAACGGGAAATATGGCTGGCGTGGTTTTTAAATAATAATTAGTTCCCCTCTCTCCCTGTACAGTACCTGGGCCATGTGGAAGTGGAGGAATCCCGGGGGATGCATGTGTGCGAGGATGCAGTGAAGAAACTCAAAACTGTGAGTATTTCTGATTGTCATTTTCTGAACTGCTTTTCTCCTCTTCCTGCTCCTTAAGCCCGCAGCCTGGTGGCTTTTAGCCCCTTTACAATCGGTGGCCGAGACGAAATGCTCCCCTTGTCTGAATTTAAGAAAGACTTGCGTTTGCAGATTTGGGGGGAGGATTTGAGGGGAAATTTCTTCACCCAGAGGGCGGTGGGGGTCTGGGGCGGAACTCGCTGCCTGAAAGGGTGGAAGAGGCAGAAACCCTCACCACATTTGGATGTGCAGCTTGAAGTGCCGTAACCTACAGGGCTACGGACCCAGAGCTGGAAAGTGGGATTAGGCTGGGTAGCTGTTTGTCGGACACGATGGGCCGAATGGCCTCCTTCCGTGCTGTAAATGTCTCTGATTCGATGATATCGCGCCTTTCACGACAACCAGACGCTCCAAAACGCATTACAGCCAATCGAAGTGCAGTCACTGTTGTATTGATGGGAAACGCCAATTTGCGCACAGCAAGCTCCCACAAACAGCAATGTGATAATGACCCAGATCATCAGTTTATAGTGATGTTGATTCGGATGAGACCTTAAACCGAGGCCCGGTCTGCCCCCCTCAGGTGGAAGTAAAAGATCCCACAGGAATATTTCGAAGAAGAGCAAGGGGGAGTTCTCCCCGGTGTCCTGGGGCCAATATTTATCCCTCAATTAACATCACTAAAACAGGTGATTTGGGTCACTATCACATTGCTATTTGCGGGAGCTTGCTGTGCACAAATTGGCTTCAAAAAGTACCTCATCGGCTGTAAAGCGCTTTGAGACGTCTGGTGGTCGTGAAAGGTGCTATATAAATGCAAGTCTTTCTTTCTTGAATTAAAGATTAATCTCCCGGAAGCTGCTGAGAGCAAATATCCAGGAGAAAAAAACCATAAGGGCTTTAAAATAAAAATAGTGCTTTAAAAATTGTTTTCTTGTTCAATTAGTTATAAAAATATTGGAGATGGGGGGGGGGGGGGGAAAGGACTTTTGAGTGATTTTTGACCCTCAGCCAATCGGGTAACAGAGTTAATTCGCGATCCGATTGGTCGTGGGAAGGCAAGTGCTGTGATGATGGGTGTGCCTGGCGACCAGTGGCGGGAGAGTGGGGGCGGGGCCGTTGGTGGTCATGTGACGACCCCTCCAGGAATGCGTCCAGACAGAGTTGGCGACCCAGTGTTCCGTGACGCAGGGGAAGATCCCAGCTGGGCCTTGGGTGCTGGGGTTCGGGGCTTTCAACTCTTCCCTTGCGTTCGGCCCTGAGAGAGAGAGAGAGAGAGACAGAGAGTGAGCCTCGATCATTTCTAGCTCGGCAGCTCTGGACAACGACCAGCTAATGGCGCCCTCTCCCCGCACCGGGGAAAACGCCGTATAATGGAGCACTCCTCCAGTTGCAACCTCTTGAGCACCATCGGTTCCCATCGCTCCACCATCGGTGGCCGTGCCTTCAGCTGCCTGGGCCCCAAGCTCTGGGATTCTCTCCCTAAACCTCTCCGCCTCTCTCTCCTCCTTTTAAGACGCTCCTTAAAACCGACCTCTTTGACCAAACCTTTGGTGCTCATGTGTGCTTACGTGGATCGGTGTCAAATTTTGTCTGATTTATGCTCCCGTGAGTCGCCTTGGGGTGTGTGGCTACGCTTAAAGCATAAACACCGCAGGGAGCAGCACGTGACTACAGTGTGGGCAGGTACAGCAGGAGTGGCGAGGTCGGGGCGAAGGAGCGGCGAGAGTTCGTAGAGGGGTGTGATCAGGGCCCAGGGGCAGCACGGGCCCAGCCCACACTGTGCGATATGTGGGCGCACTGGGTCCGTGCAGCAGAGCTGGTCTCCGGTCGTCCTGGTTAACCCTTGCCACTGGACCAGGACCTCGCTCTGTCAAGCCCCGTGTGGTGGCTGGTGTGCAACGGTCACCCCACATTAAACAAATCCACCCACAGGCATCTTCCACCCTTCAGGATGTAGTTCGGGATCTGGAATATTAGGTCCTTCATTGAAAGACCTGTGAACTCAGCCCTTTTTGGCGTGGAGCAAGTCATCCCTGCTTCGAGGGACCGCCTATGATGATATAAATGCAAATATAAATGGGGAAAATGAGACGAGGGATGATTTGTTGTAGTTGGAAGGTCCCTCATTCAGTATTCACTTGTGTACAGGATCCTGTGCAGAGCAGCACGCAGGGACCAGGCAGCGGGGCCTAATCGGCTTATCATCCATAACCAGCTGGCTGACACGCTGTGTAAAGGGGCCTGTTTGCAGAGGGGGCGGTTAGCCCACAGTGCAGTCTTTTTATCGTTCGTTTGCTCGCCGGGAGGATACATGATCGCTCGTGTAAACGCACTCGGGGCGGGTTCTGAACAATCTCAATGAGGCCTTCCTGTTTTGGGTTTCCTGCCGGAGTTGGACCCAAGTCCGTTGGTGAACCAGATTTATTGCCAGAGAGGTTAACAATGATTAACCTCTTACGCCCCAGTTTAATCAGCTATGAGCCACCTGTTGCTGGTTGGTGCTTTTTCCTGATCACAGTATCTCAGAAATGTACAGCACGGAAGGAGGCCATTTCGGCCCATCGTGTCCACGCCGGCCGACAAAGAGCTACCCAGCCTAATCCCACTTTCCAGCAACTGTACAGGGTATTGGTGAGGCCGCACCTGGAGTACTGCGTGCAGTTTTGTTCACCTTACTTAAGGAAGGATATACTAGCTTTGGAGGGGGTACAGAGACGATTCACTAGGCTGATTCCGGAGATGAGGGGGTGACCTTATGATGATAGATTGAGTAGACTGGGTCTTTACTCATTAGAGTTCAGAAGGATGAGGGGTGATCTTATAGAAACATTTAAAATAATGAAAGGGATGGACAAGATAGAGGCAGAGAGGTTGTTTCCACTGGTCGGGGAGACTAGAACTAGGAGGCACAGCCTCAAAATACGGGGGAGCCAATTTAAAACCGAGTTGAGAAGAAATTTCTTCTCCCAGAGGGTTGTGAATCTGTGGAATTCTCTGCCCAAGGAAGCAGTTGAGGCTAGCTCATTGAATGTATTCAAATCACAGATAGATAGATTTTTAACCAATAAGGGAATTAAGGGTTACGGGGAGCGGGCGGGTAAGTGGAGCTGAGTCCACGGCCAGATCAGCCATGATCTTGTTGAGTGGCGGAGCAGGCTCGAGGGGCTAGATGGCCTACTCCTGTTCCTAATTCTTATGTTCTTATGTACTAAGGAAGGCAAATGGCGTAGTCTTTTATTGCAGGGGGTTGGAGTACAAGAGTAAGGAAGTCTTGCTATAATTGTACAGGGCCTTGGTGAGACCACACCTGGAGTACTGCGCACAGTTTTGGTCTCCTGATCTAAGGAGGGATATACTTGCCTTGGAGGCGGTACAACGGAAGTTCACTAGATTGATCCCTGGGATGAGAGGGCTGTCTTATGATGATAAATTGCATAGAATGGGCCGATACTCTCTGGAGATTAGAAGAATGAGAGGTGATCTTATTGAAACGTACAAGATTCTGAGGGGGCTTGACAGGGTAGATGCAGGGAGGATGTTTCCCCCCCGGGCTGGGGAGTCTAGAACCAGGGGTCACAGTCTCAGGATAAGGGGTCGGCCATTTAGGACTGAGATGAGGAGAAATTTCTTCACTCGGAGGGTGGTGAATCTTTGGAACTCTCTGCCCCAGAGGGCTGTGGAGGCTCAGTCGTTGAGTATATTCAAGGTGGAGATCGATAGAATTTTGGACTCGAGAGGAATCGAGGGATATGGAGATCGGGCGGGAAAGTGGAGTTGAGGTCGAAGATCAGCTGTGATTTTATTGAATGGCGGAGCAGGCTCGAGGGGCCGAATGGCCAACTCCTGCTCCTAATTCTTGTGTTCTTATGTTCAGTGGGTCCGTAGCCCTGCAGGTTACGGCACTTCAGGTACACATCCAAGTACTTTTTAAATGTGGTGAGGGTTTCTGCCTCTACCACCCTTTCAGGCCGTGAGTTCCAGACCTCCACCACCCTCTGGGTTAAAACATTTCCCCTCAAATCCCCTCTAAACCTTCTACCAATTACTTTAAATCTATGCCCCCTGGTTGTTGACCCCTCTGCTAAGGGAAACAGCTCCTTCCTATCCACTCTATCCAGACCCCTCTAAAATTCTCCAGTCCGTAACATAACATTTCCCGTAAATCATAGAATCACAGAACCGGTTACAGCACAGGAGGCCATTCGGCCCATCGAGCCCATGCCGGCTCTCTGCAAGAGCCCCTCAGCCAGTCCCACTCCCCCCGCCCTTTCCCCGTAGCCCTACAAATATTTTTCCTTCAGGTACTTATCCAACTCCCTTTTGAAAGCCGCGATTGAGTCTGCCTCCACCGCCCTCTCAGGCAGCGCATTCCAGATCCTAACCACTCGCTGCGTGAAAACGTTTTCCTTCGTGTCGTCTTTGGTTCTTTTGCCAATCGCCTTAAATCTGTGTCCCTCTGGTTCTCGACCCTTCCACCAATGGGAACAGTTTCTCTCGATCTACTCTGCCCAGACCCCTCCTGATGTTGAACACCGCGATCAAATCTCCTCTCAACCTTCTCTGCTCCAAGGAGAACAACCCCGGCTTCTTCAGTCTCTCCCCGTCACTGAAGTCCCTCATCCCTGGAACCATTCTGGTAAATCTTTTCTGCGCCCTCTCTAAGGCCTTCACATCCTTCCTAAAGTGCGGGGCCCAGAATTGGACACACTACTCCAGCTGTGGCCGAACCAATGTTCATCATAATTTCTGTACTTTTGTACTCTACGCCTCTATTTATGAAGCCCAGGATCACGTAAGCCTTTTCTGACCACTTTCTCAACCTGCCCTGCCACATTCAATGATTTGAGCACATATACCCCAGGTCTCTCTGTTCCTGCACCTCCTTTAGGGTTGATGCTCCTATCATGTGCTATTAGGTGTTTCTCATAGACTTGTACCTTTATGTGTGTCCTAAGCGACGTAAATGATGTAGGCTGCACCGGACTGTTCGCAAGCTAAGTCTCCTGTTTTACCCAGAGCTGGGCTCCTGACCCCCATCCCCACTCCATCACCAAGAGCACATAGTCCCACCGTTAATTCTTTCACGGAATGTGGCCGTCGCTGGCAAGGTCGGCATTTATTCGGCCATGGGAGCATCACGGCCAAGCTTGCTCTCGCCCTCACTCCGACCTTTGCCCCCTGGCACTATCCAGCAAGGGTCACTGGACGGCCATTGGGGGCGGACAGCCTGTTTTTCTTTCTTTTCAGGCCTCACCCCAGGGCCCTGAGGCAAGACAGAGCGTTACAACAGTGACTGCTCTTCAAAAAGTGCTTCATTGGCGGTAAAGCACTATGGGATGTCCCGCGGTTGTGAAAGGCGCTATAGAAATGCAAGTTCTTCCTTACTACCATTACCTTTTTATTCTTTCACGGGATGTGGGCGTCGCTGGCAAGGCCGGCATTTATTGCCCATCCCTAATTGCCCCTCGAGAAGGTGGTGGTGAGCCGCCTTCTTGAACCGCTGTAGTCCATGTGGTGAAGGTGCTCCTATTAGGGAGGGAATTCCAGGATTGTGACCCAGCGACGATGAAGGAACGGCCGATATATTTCCATGTCAGGCTGGTGTGTGTGACTGGGAGGGGAACGTGGAGGGGGTGGTGTTCCCACGCGCCTGCTGCCCTTGTCCTTCTAGGCGGTAGAGGTCGCGGGGTTTGAAGAAATTCCTCCTCATCTCCGTTTTAAGTGGGCGACCCCGTATTCTGAAACTGTGCGCCCCCTTAGTTCCAGATTGGAGTAGGAGCAGTTTAAATACACAGCCCCATGTCCTGCACAATCTGTCGGAGTGAGATAATCTATCGCCAGGCCCGATCGTTGTTGTACGCACCTCCTGTCTGTTCGCCTCGAAGTCTTACCCGACTATGGAGTGAACAGATTCCGCTCTCTAAGCCCAACGCAGCCAGCTTTCTCGGACACCCTGTGCACAGCTCCTGTGAGGGTTAATCCAAGCGAGGCGCAGACAGATTGGCAGAGCTCGCCGTGCTCTGTCACTTTAGCCTGGTGTTTGGGACTCTCGCCTTGGCCTTGGAAGCCGTGTTCCCTCCAGCCCCGCCCCTCGGGGACTGAGTCTTGGGCAGGATGTCCCGTCCCATATTGGGATTTAGCGAGGGATCTGTGAACTGTGAACTGGGATCGACCTAGAGTAGGTCCCGGGCAAGGCACTGGCTGTTGGGCCAGAGAGCACGTGTGTGGCCCAGGCTGGGCTGTCAGCGGACTGGCCGATGAGGACCAGGCTCCTGTTGGGAGCGAGCCCATTCTGTGCCTCCCAGCTGGCCAGGCTTGACACCAGCACATTGTGTGGGCCGTCTCCAGAGGGGCACTGAGCACACTGGGGGTGGGCCGTCTCCATTGCTCTCCGGGGGGGGGGGGGGGGGCACTGAGCACACTAGGGGTGGGCCGTCTCCATTGCTCTCCGGGGGGGCACTGAGCACACCGGGAGTGGGCCGTCTCCATTGCTCTCCGGGGGGGGGGGCATTGAGCACACTGGGAGTGGGCCGTCTCCATTGCTCTCCGGGGGGGGGCACTGAGCACACTGGGAGTGGGCCGTCTCCATTGCTCTCCGGGGGGGGGGGGGACACTGAGCACACTGGGGGTGGGCCGTCTCCATTGCTCTCCGGGGGAGGCACTGAGCACACCGGGAGTGGGCCGTCTCCATTGCTCTCCGGGGGGGCACTGAGCACACCGGGAGTGGGCCATCTCCATTGCTCTCCGGTGGGGGGGGGGCACTGAGCACACTGGGGGTGGGCCGTCTCCATTGCTCTCCGGGGGGGGGGGGCACTGAGCACACTGGGGGTGGGCCATCTCCATTGCTCTCCGGGGGGGGGGGCACTGAGCACACTGGGGTGGGCCATCTCCATTGCTCTCCGGGGGGGGGGGCACTGAGCACACTGGGGTGGGCCGTCTCCATTGCTCTCCGCGGGGGGGGGCACTGAGCACACTGGGGGTGGGCCGTCTCCATTGCTCTCCGCGGGGGGGGGGGCACTGAGCACACTGGGGGAGGGCCGTCTCCATTGCTCTCCGCAGGGGGGGGCACTGAGCACACTGGGGGTGGGCCATCTCCATTGCTCTCCGGGGGGGGACACTGAGCACACTTGGGGTGGGCCATCTCCATTGCTCTCCGGGGGGGGCACTGACGCACGCTGGGGGTGGGATGTCACTGAGTATGGCCACCGAGCTTCCCGGCCTCGCCTTTCTCCTCCTTCTTCTCTTCCTTTCAGCCCTTCCCTTTCTCCTGTCCTTTCCTTCCTTCACAACCTTCCGTCCTCTCCATCTCGCTCTTCCTCGCCCTCCTCTCCCCTCCCCTCTCCTCCTCTCCCCTCCCCTCTCCTCCTCTCTTCTCCCTCTCCTCCTCTCTTCTCCCTCTCCTCTTCCCCCTCCCCTCCTCCTCTCTTCTCCCTCCCTCTCCCCTACAGAAAGTGGGATGAGGCTGGGTAGCTCATTGCCGGCCGGCGCGGACACAATGGGCCGAATGGCCTCCGTCCGTGCTGTAAACTTCTCTGATTCTGTGATGAGGCTCGAGTGGATGGGTTGGGCCGAATGGCCTGTTTCTGTGCTGTATATCCGGTGTGATGAAGACTGGCCTTCAGGGGGTGGGGGAGGGGGGGGGGTGCTGGGGGGGGGGGCTGGGGGCGGTGGTGGAGAAGCAGTCTGGAGCTCAGAATGGGATTCAGGGGAGGGGGCGAGATGCGCGAAAGGAGGACGATTGTCTCTGGATTTTGACTGAACGAAAACTACCTCAACGTTTTAACTTGTTAATTTTGTTTCCGTATCCTTGTCTGAAGCAGGTCCGTGCAAATGCCTCCTTTTTTTGTTTTATTAAAGCTGCTTACCGCTGTCTTGTTACGTTCCCTCCGTAACCCTCGCACTTTGCTGGTTAACCCCTCCGTCTCCCCGCCAGCGCGATCTGTGCCCCGCAATCGCTGCGTGGCGGCTTTTGTTGTCAATCATCGGGAAGAAACGGGGTTTTTCGGATTTCCGGACTAATCTTGACTCACTCGGCAGCAAAGCGGGAGTTTCGTGACTCTTGGGCCGTGGAAGTTCGGAGAAACTCTGGCATTTTACTGCGTTTGGGTTCAGTTGGGTCTGTCCGCAGATCTCCCCCCGGACTATTCGCTCCCTGACAGCTTCTCTATATCCGTAGCTCAGCGGTTATGTCACTGGACCAGCGATCCCGAGACCTGGACTGGTGATCCGGAGACCCGAGTTCAAATCCCACCACGGGAATTTCAATTCAGTTAATTAAATAAATCTGGAATAAAAAAGCCAGTGTCAGTAATGGTGACCATTGACTACCGGATTGTTGTAAAAACCCATCGGGTTCACTGACGTCCCTTTAGGGAAGGAAATCTGCCGCCCTTACCCGGTCTGGCCGATATGTGACTCCAGACTCACAGCGATGTGGTTGACTCTTAACTGCCCTCTGAAATGGCCCAGCGAGACACTCCGTCGTACCAAACCGCTCCGACAAAGTCAGCACTATGGGAGCACCTTCACCACACGGGACTGCAGCGGTTCAAGAAGGTGGCTCACCACCACCTTCTCAAGGGGCAATTAGGGATGGGCAATAAATGCCGGCCTTGCCAGCGACGCCCACATCTCGTGAAGGAATTTTTAAAAAAAACCTGAGGTGTGATCTGGGGGAAGGAGCCCGTCACTAAGGGCTGCTGACCAGGGCCTCGAACATTCTTATTGAATCACTTTTGGGCCGTATTCAGGAGTTCCTTCTACGGTAAATTGCCAGTGTTTGATCGGATTGGCTGGGGGTCAGCTATACTAACCTCTCACACACTAACCCGCTACTGAGCATGTGTCAGCAGATGCCCCTGGTTGGTGTCAAACTGGGCAGTGATCTCACTGGGTTAGAGATGTCCCTCTGCTCTCCCTGTCTCGGGGAGTCCGGTCCAGGCCACGATAGGGGCCTGGAGATGCACAATGCTGTCGCGTAAACTCTTTAACTTTGGTGCTCCGAGAGATCTGGGGGTCCTCGTGCAAGAAACACAGAAAGCTAGCGTGCAGGTACAGCGAGCACTAAGATTAGTGGGAAAGCGGGTTGTGTAGAGGACACAGAGAGGCTGCAAGGAGATTTGGATAGGTTAAGCGAATGGGCTAAGGTCTGGCAGATGGAATACAATGTCGGAAAATGTGAGGTCATCCACCTTGGGAAAAAAAAACAAGTAAAAGGGAATATTATTTGAATGGGGAGAAATTACAACATGCTGCGGTGCAGAGGGACCTGGGGGTCCTTGTGCATGAATCACAAAGAGTTAGTTTGCAGGTGCAGCAGGTAATCAGGAAGGCGAATGAAATGTTGGCCTTCATTGCGAGAGGGATGGAGTACAAAAGCAGGGAGGTCTTGCTGCAACTGTACAGGGTATTGGTGAGGCCGCACCTGGAGTACTGCGTGCAGTTTTGGTCACCTTACTTAAGGAAGGATATACTAGCTTTGGAGGGGGTACAGAGACGATTCACTAGGCTGATTCCGGAGATGAGGGGGTGACCTTATGATGATAGATTGAGTAGACTGGGTCTTTACTCGTTGGAGTTCAGAAGGATGAGGGGGTGATCTTATAGAAACATTTAAAATAATGAAAGGGATGGACAAGATGGAGGCAGTGAGGTTGTTTCCACTGGTCGGGGAGACTAGAACTAGGGGGCACAGCCTCAAAATACGGGGGAGCCAATTTAAAACCGAGTTGAGAAGGAATTTCTTCTCCCAGAGGGTTGTGAATCTGTGGAATTCTCTGCCCAAGGAAGCAGTTGAGGCTAGCTCATTGAATGTATTCAAATCACAGATAGATAGATTTTGAACCAATAAGGGAATTAAGGGTTACGGGGAGCGGGCGGGTAAGTGGAGCTGAGTCCACGGCCAGATCAGCCATGATCTTGTTGAGTGGCGGAGCAGGCTCGAGGGGCTAGATGGCCTACTCCTGTTCCTAATTCTTATGTTCTTATGTACTAAGGAAGGCAATTGCCGTAATCCTTTATTGCAGGGGGTTGGAGTACAAGAGTAAGGAATTCTTGCTACAATTGTACAGGGCCTTGGTGAGACCACACCTGGAGTACTGCGCACAGTTTTGGTCTCCTGATCTAAGGAGGGATGTACTTGCCTTGGAGGCGGTACAACGGAAGTTCACCGGTCCCTGGGATGAGAGGGCTGTCTTATGATGATAAATTGCATAGAATGGGCCGATACTCTCTGGAGATTAGAAGAATGAGAGGTGATCTTATTGAAACGTACAAGATTCTGAGGGGGCTTGACAGGGTAGATACAGAGAGGATGTTTACCCCTGGCTGGGGAGTCTAGAACCAGGGGTCACAGTCTCAGGATAAGGGGTCGGCCATTTAGGACTGAGATGAGGAGAAATCAAGGGATATGGGGATCGGGCGGGAAAGTGGAGTTGAGGTCGAAGGTCAGCCGTGATCTCACTGAACAAAAGAACACAAGAATTAGGAGCAGGAGTCGGCCATTCGGCCCCTCGAGCCTGCTCCGCCATTCAATGAGATCACGGCTGATCTTCGACCTCAACTCCACTTTCCCGCCCGATCCCCATATACCTCGATTCCTCTCGAGTCCAAAATTCTATCGATCTCAGCCTTGAATATACTCAACGACTGAGCCTCCATAGCCCTCTGGGGCAGAGAATTTCAAAGATTCACCACCCTCCGAGTGAAGAAATTTCTCCTCATCTCAGTCCTAAATGGCCGACCCCTTATCCTGAGACTGTGTGACCCCTGGTTCGAGACTCCCCAGCCCGGGGGGGAAACACCCTCCCTGCATCAACCCTGTCAAGCCCCTGTAAGAATGTTGTACGTTTCAATGAGATCGCCTCTCATTCGTCTAAACAGAAGGCTGAAGGGAGACCTGATCGAGGTCTTTAAAATTATGAAGGGGTTCAATAGGGTGAGACGTAGAGAAGATGTTACCACTAAGGGGGGCCACCAATATCAGACAGTCACCAAGAAATCCAACGGGGAATTGAGGAGAAACTTCTTTACCCAGAGAGCGGTGAGAATGTGGAACTCGCTGCCACAGGGAGTGGTTGAGGCGAATAGTATTGATGTATTTAAGGGGAGGCTGGATAAACACATGAGGGAGAAAGGAATAGAGGGTTATGGTGATGGCGGGGAGATGGAGAGGGGTGGGAGGGGGTTGGTGTGGAGCATAAACCCCGGCACGGAGCAGATGGGCCGAATGGCCTGTTCCTGGGCTGCAGTGTAGATGCGGTCGGGGATCTTTGAGTGGGGGGTTTGACACTGGCGACGTTCTCTCAACGGTAACCACACCTGGCTCTGGCTCTGGCTTTGGCCCAACACTGACGCACTCTGCTCTGCTGCACCCCTTTCCGTGCTGCGCACATCGCTCGCTCCATCTAACCACTTCCGCCCCCTGCCAGCTCAAACACTCCTCCGTTTCGTCCCGAACCATTTTATAATCATTCTCTTTGGGCATCTTCCCGACTTGTGCAGGACCCGAAGAACTTCAAATCCATCTTCCGACAAGTAAGTTGAGGCCGGGTGCCAAGGCCAAAGGCTGCTGACTTAATTAGGAGTGAATGTTATGTGCCCTGGAAATCCTAAGTGAGATTATAAGAACATAAGAACATAAGAATTAGGAACAGGAGTAGGCCATCTAGCCCCTCGAGCCTGCTCCGCCATTCAACAAGATCATGGCTGATCTGGCCGTGGACTCAGCTCCACTTACCCGCCCGCTCCCTGTAACCCTTAATTCCCTTATTGGTTAAAAATCTATCTATCTGTGACTTGAATACATTCAATGAGCTAGCCTCAACTGCTTCCCTGGGCAGAGAATTCCACAGATTCACAACCCTCTGGGAGAAGAAATTCCTTCTCAACTCGGTTTTAAATTGGCTCCCCCGTATTTTGAGGCTGTGCCCCCTAGTTCTAGTCTCCCCGACCAGTGGAAACATGCTCTCTGCCTCTATCTTGTCCATCCCTTTCATTATTTTAAATGTTTCTATAAGATCACCCCTCATCCTTCTGAACTCCAAGAGTAAAGACCCAGTCTACTCAATCTATCATCATAAGGTCACCCCCTCATCTTATTCTGATATCTGCCTCAAAAATCTTAATTCAGATAAATAACACCGAGTTGCCCCATCTCTGTAACCTCTTTCAGCTTTCTGAGAGCTCTGCGCTCCTCTAATTCTGCCCTCTTGAGCAGCCCTGATTATAATCGCTCCACCATCGGTGGCCGTGCCTTCTGTTGCCTGGGCCCCCAAGCTCTGGAACTCCCTCCCTAAACCTCTCCGCCTCTCTCTCTTCCTTTAAGAATCTTTCCCACAGTGACTACACTTTAAAAAAAAAGTACTTCATTGGCTGTAAAGCACTTTGGGGCGTCCTGAGGGGGTGAAGGGCGCTATATAAATGCACGTCTTCCTTTTACCGATTTGTCCAAGCTGTTGGTCACCTGTCCTAACATTTCCTTGTCTGCCTCGGTGTCAAAGTTTGCCTGATAACGCTCCTGTGAAGCACCCTGGGATGTTACTATGTGAAAGTTCGATGGTGACTAACACAAAATGATACCCGGGGACACTGACGTTCAAAGCGCGTTTTGAAATGGGGTTAAATATTGGGTTCCCCGGCTGTGTGGGGTGGTACTGAGGCACACAGTGCAGAACCCACCTCCGATCGCCGTAGGAACAGAAGTGAAACCAACGCCCAGCAGGAGAGCAGGAGAAAGGTTTTCTTATCGTGCCTTTAACGTACAAAAACTTCCCACGGTGCTTAAAACGGGTGGTCAATTTCAGGAAACTCCCTGGAGAATTCCCCTCCCGTGCTGTGATGCCATCGATTGAGTTCCAGGAGCCTGTAGTTGCCCCAGGGCAGGACAGTGGCTTCTGCGTCATTTGGCTACGACGCCACACATGGCCAAATAGCTTCCACATGAATTGCCAGGTGGAATCATCCTTGTGCCCCAGAATGATGATGCCCCATGGTTCTTAGGGTTCTTGGGGATCATAGACCTCTCGAACGCTCTTGCTGTGATTTGATGTGAACTTGCAGCATTCCATATGCCCATTGGTTCCTTCCCTCCTTCTCCTGGCTTCCCATTGGCTCATTCAGTGCTGGCTCCTGGTCGCCCATTGGCTCGTTCAGTGCTGGCTCCTGGTCGCCTATTGGCTCTTTCAACGCTGGCTCCTGGCTGCCCATTGACTCGTTCAGTGCTGGCTCCTGGCTGCCCATTGGCTTGTTCAGTGCAGGCACCTGGTCGCCATTGGCTCATTCAATGCTGGCTCCTGGCTTCCCATTGGCTCTTTCAGTGCTGGCTCCTGGCTGCCGATTGGCTCGTTCAGTGCTCGCTCCTGGATGCCCATTGGTTCTTTCAGTGCTGGCTCCTGGCTTCCCATTGGCTGGCTCAGTGCTCGCTCCTGGCTGCCCATTGGCTCATTCAGTGTTTGCTCCTACCTTCCCATTGGCTCGTTCAGTGCTGGCTTCTGGCTGCCCATTGGCTCTTTCAGTGCTGGCTCCTGGCTTCCCATTGGCTCGTTCAGTGCTGGCTCCTGGCTTCCCATTGGCTCGTTCAGTGCTGGTTCCTGGCTTCCCATTGGCTCTTTTGTAGCGGGCTGATTTAACACTGGATCTCACCTGTTGCTAAATTGGGAGCGTCGGTACAGGATTTCCTAATAAGGAAAGATCTTATGGGGAGACTAAAACTATAAATATCAGACAGTCACTAATAAACCCAACGGGGAATTCAGGAGAAACCTCTTTACCCAGAGAGCGGTGAGAATGTGGATCTCGCTCCCGCAGGGAGGGGTTGAGGCGAATAGTATCGATGCATTTAAGGGGAAGCTGGATAAACACATGAGGGAGAAGGGAATAGAAGGATATGGTGATGGGGGGAGATGGAGAGGGGTGGGAGGGGGCTGGTGTGGAGCATAAACCCCGGCACGGAGCGGGGGGGGCCAGACGGACTGTTTCTGTGCCGTACGTTCTGTGTAATTCGAAGCCACACTCCAGCGAAAACGTGTGTTTTATGTGTTACAGACGGGAAAGAAATCGGTGAAGGCCATCCTGTGGGTATCTGCGGACGGACTGAGAGTGGTGGACGACAAGACAAAGGTGCGGTTACTCAAACTCCTCCGGGAAAGCTCAATCGTTCAGCACAGCTTCTCCCGAGCACAGCTCTGTCTCCTGTCTCCACTTTCTGGGCAATCTGTTGCCTGGCAACGCACTTGCTGTTCACAGTATGGGTGTTCTCACAACTGTTCTCTGATGTCATGGCGGAAATTGGTCTAAAGTGCAATAAGTCATTATTAGAGAGATAATTGCTGGCCCTTTGTTAGTGATTCATCACAACATTACATCATCCATCTGGTGAAAATGCTCAGTGGGCAGCACTCTCGCCTCCGCGTCAGAGGGTTGTGGGTTCAAGTCCCACTCCAGGGGCTTGAGCATATAAATCCAGGCTGACACTCCCAGTGCAGTGCTGAGGGAGCGCCGCACTGTCGGAGGGGCAGCGCCGCACTGTCGGAGGGGCAGTGCTGAGGGAGCGCCGCACTGTCGGAGGGGCAGTACTGAGGGAGCGCCGCACTGTCGGAGGGGCAGTACTGAGGGAGCGCCGCACTGTCGGAGGGGCAGTGCTGAGGGAGCGCCGCACTGTCGGAGGGGCAGCGCCGCACTGTCGGAGGGGCAGTGCTGAGGGAGCGCCGCACTGTCGGAGGGGCAGTACTGAGGGAGCGCCGCACTGTCGGAGGGGCAGTGCTGAGGGAGCGCCGCACTGTCGGAGGGGCAGTACTGAGGGAGCGCCGCACTGTCGGAGGGGCAGTACTGAGGGAGCGCCGCACTGTCGGAGGGGCAGTACTGAGGGAGTGCCGCACTGTCGGAGGGGCAGTACTGAGGGAGCGCCGCACTGTCGGAGGGGCAGTACTGAGGGAGCGCCGCACTGTCGGAGGGGCAGTACTGAGGGAGCGCCGCACTGTCGGAGGGGCAGTACTGAGGGAGCGCCGCACTGTCGGAGGGGCAGTACTGAGGGAGCGCCGCACTGTCGGAGGGGCAGTACTGAGGGAGTGCCGCACTGTCGGAGGTGCTGTCTTTCGGATGAAACGTTAAACCGAGACCCCGTCTGCTCTCTCAGGTGGACGTAAAAGATCCCGCGGCCAATATTTCGAAGAAGAGCAGGGGAGTTCTCCCCGGTGTCCTGAGCCCAATATTTATCCCTCAACCAACATCGCTAAAACAGGTCATCTGGTCATTGCTGTGTGTGGGAGCTTGCTGTGCGCAAATTGGCTGCCGCGTTTCCCACATTACAACAGTGACTACACTCCAAAAGTGCTTCATTGGCTGTAAAGCGCTTTGGGACGTCCTGAGGTTGTTAAAGGCGCTATAGAAATGCAAGTCTTTTTGTTGCAGTCATACTTAATCCTGAATAGATTTTCCCCTGTATTCCCTTTTTTCACCTCCCTAAAACACGAGAAGCAGTTTGGCCCCCCCCCCCGAGAGGCTCCCACTGTTTGCATTATCCGCAGGAATTAATCGGTTGTGTGTGTGTTTTTTGGGAACATTTCTTGACCCCGGGGTGAGCCTGGAAACGAATACAGACAGACCCTCATTATCCAGCGACGTTGCTCAAATCGTATTTTTGAGGGAAAAAAGACATCCAATTTCATAATCCTGTCGGTCACGGGTCCCATTGTGTTTTGTCCGATTTTATAAACATCGCAGCGGGGGTGGGGGAGGGAACAGATCGAGAGAGAATTAAATCTGACTCGTAAAAAAATATATAAATTAACTCCCGTTTCTTTGAGGCGCTTGGCTGCGGAGAGGCAGGGACGCTGAAACTGGGCTTTGTGTGTGTGTGTGTGTGAATGAAGTCTTCAAAGGGCCTATTGAGATCCTTTCGATAGAGTCCCTGAGCTTATATAATGAGTCAATTAGCGATGTCGGGAAAGGCTGATTCACTGTCCAGTGCGGTTTCAGAAATACATGCCTCCCAGTTTACCCCCACTTTATTTCTTAATGCGTACAGTGAGTACATTGAAGTGCACGGGGAGGGGAGGGGAGAGGAGGAGGAGGAGGAGGAGAGAGGGGAGGAGGAAGGGGGAGGGGAGGGAGCAGAGGGGAAGAGGAGTGGGAGAGGAGGGGAGGAGAACAGATGGAGGGAGGGGAGGGGGAGGGGAGTGGAGCAGCTGGAGAGGGGAGGGGGGAGCGGAGGGGAGCAGGTGGAGGGGGGAGGAGTGGGGGAGGGGGGAGTGGAGGGGGGAGGAGGGGGAGGGGAGGGAGCAGAGGGGAAGAGGAGTGGGAGAGGAGGGGAGGAGGAGGACGGGGGAGGGGAACAGATGGAGGGGGAGGGGGAGGGGAGTGGAGCAGCTGGAGAGGGGAGGGGGGAGTGGAGGGGGGAGGAGGAGGAGTGGGGGAGGGGAGGAAGGGGGAGTGTGGGGGGTGGTGGGGTCCCTGCTCAGGAACTGCCAATTCCATCCATCGTCACATCTGCCACCATCATGATGGTGAGGGGGAGGGGGGAGATTACGACGCCCTGGTTTCTATCAGTGACCTTTTTCTGCCTTCCCTCCCTCCTCAGGACCTCATCGTGGACCAGACCATCGAGAAGGTTTCTTTTTGCGCTCCTGATCGCAATTACGACAAGGCCTTCTCCTACATTTGCCGGGACGGGACCACAAGGCGCTGGATCTGTCATTGCTTCATGGCGCTGAAAGACTCGGTAAGGCAACGCCTCGAATTTAAGGCCCTCGCCCTCGTGTCCGGATCCCTCCATGGCCTTCGCACCTCCCTATCTCCGTACCCACCACCTGCCCCCCCCCAACTCTCCGAGATCTCTGCGCTCCTCCAATTCTGCCCTCTTGCCCATCCCCCGATTTCCATCGCTCCACCATCGGTGGCCGTCCCCTCAGCTGTCTGGGCCCCAAGCCCTGGAACTCCTTCCCTAAACCTCCACCTCTCTCTCCTCCTTGAAGGCTCCTTAAAGCCTACCTCTTTGACCAAGCTGTTATAGAATCACAGACCGGTTACAGCATGGATGAAGGCCATTCGGCCCATCGAGCCCGTGCTGCCTCTCAGCCAGACCCATTCCCCCCACCCTTTCCCCGTAGCCCTGCAAAATGTTTCTCCTTCAGGGACTTATCCAACTCCCTTTTGAAAGCAGCGATTGAGTCTGCCTCCACCACCCTCTCAGGCAGCGCGTTCCAGATCCTAACCACTCGCTGCGTCAAAACGTTTTTCCTCGTGTCGCCTTTCTGCCAATCGCCTTAAATCTGTGTCCTCTGGTTCTCAACCCTTCCACCAATCTACTACTCTGTCCAGATCCCTCATGATTTTGAACATCTGTCCTAATATCTCTGTGTGTGGTTCCCCCTCCGACAGTGCGGCGCTCCCTCAGTACTGCCCCTCCGACAGTGCGGCGCTCCCTCAGCACTGCCCCTCCGACAGTGCGGCGCTCCCTCAGCACTGCCCCTCCGACAGTGCGGCGCTCCCTCAGCACTGCCCCTCCGACAGTGCGGCGCTCCCTCAGTACTGCCCCTCCGACAGTGCGGCGCTCCCTCAGTACTGCCCCTCCGACAGTACGACGCTCCCTCAGCACTGCCCCTCCGACAGTGCGGCGCTCCCTCAGCACTGCCCCTCCGACAGTACGGCGCTCCCTCAGCACTGCCCCTCCGACAGTGCGGCACTCCCTCAGCACTGCCCCTCCGACAGTGCGGCGCTCCCTCAGCACTGCCCCTCCGACAGTGCGGCGCTCCCTCAGCACTGCCCCTCCGACAGTGCGGCGCTCCCTCAGCACTGCCCCTCCGACAGTGCGGCGCTCCCTCAGCACTGCCCCTCCGACAGTGCGGCGCTCCCTCAGTACTGCCCCTCTGACAGTGCGGCGCTCCCTCAGTACTGCCCCTCCGACAGTGCGGCGCTCCCTCAGCACTGCCCCTCAGACAGTGCGGCGCTCCCTCAGTACTGCCCCTCCGACAGTGCGGCGCTCCCTCAGCACTGCCCCTCCGACAGTGCGGCGCTCCCTCAGTACTGCCCCTCCGACAGTGCGGCGCTCCCTCAGCACTGCCCCTCCGACAGTGCGGCGCTCCCTCAGCACTGCCCCACCGACAGTGCGGCGCTCCCTCAGCACTGCCCCTCCGACAGTGCGGCGCTCCCTCAGTACTGCCCCTCCGACAGTGCGGCGCTCCCTCAGTACTGCCCCTCCGACAGTGCGGCGCTCCCTCAGTACTGCCCCTCCGACAGTACGACGCTCCCTCAGCACTGCCCCTCCGACAGTGCGGCGCTCCCTCAGCACTGCCCCTCCGACAGTGCGGCACTCCCTCAGCACTGCACTGAGAGTGTCAGCCTGGATTTTTGTGCTCGAGTCTCTGGAGTGGGACTTGAACCCACGCAATTCTGACCCAGAGGCCCACTCAGCCACGGCTGGCACTGTTGGCTCCGTGATACGATGCCCCTCTCACGGCGGCGCTGTGCCCGTTACAGGGGGAGCGGCTGAGCCACGCGGTGGGCTGTGCCTTCGCCGCCTGCCTGGAGCGGAAGCAGAAGCGGGAGAAGGAGTGCGGGGTAACGGCCTCGTTCGATGCAAGCCGTACCAGCTTCACGCGGGAGGGCTCCTTCAGGGTCACCACCGCGTCACAGCAGGCCGAGCGCCAGGAGACGATGAAACAACTGCAGGACAAAAAGAAAGGTGAGCGAGGGAGCGAGGGGAGGAGGGAGAGAGGGACTGAGGGATGGATGGAGGGAGGGAGAGATGGAGGAGAGGATGGAGGGAGGGATGGATGGAAGGAGGGATTGAGGGAGGGCTGGAGACAGGGAAGGCTGGAGGAATGGAGAGACGGAAGGATGGAGGGAGGGATGGATGGAGGGATTGCGGGAGTGAGGGATTGAGGGAGGGAGGGCTGGAGAGGGAGGGATGGAGGAATGGAGAGATGGAGGAGAGGATGGATGGAGGGAGGGAGAGACGGAGGGAGGGATTGAGGGAGGGATTGAGGGAGGAAGGGATGGAGGAGAGAATGGAGGGAGGGTGGGATTGAGGGAGAGCTGGAGAGAGGGAGGGCTGGAGGAATGGAGAGATGGAGGGATGGAGGGAGGGATGGATTGAGGGAGGGAGGGCTGGAGAGGGAGGGATGGAGGAATGGAGAGATGGAGGAGAGGATGGAGGGAGGGATGGATGGAGGGAGGGATTGAGGGAGGGATGGATGGAGGGAGGGAGGAATGGAGAGATGAAGGAGAGGATGGATGGAGGGAGGGAGGGATGGAGTGAGGGAGGAGGGAGGGATGGAGGAGAGGATGGATGGAGGGATGAATGGAGGGATTGAGGGAGGGAGGGCTGGAGAGAGGGATCGATGGAGAGATGGAGGGATGGAGTGAGGGAGCGATGGAGGAGAGGATGGATGGAGGGAAGGAGGATGGAGGAAGGGAAGGAGAGATGGAGTGATGGATGGATTGAGGGAGGGGATGTCCCGCGGGAGAACTTGGGTCATGTCCCTGGATTCCCCAGGATCTATGGCTCTTGGCCTTGAACATACGCACGCACAGCCCTCCGAGGGCAGTTCAGAGACAACGGCAGTCACATGTCGGCCCAGACCGGTTAAGGGCAACAGGTTTCCTTCTCTAAAGGACATTAGACGCTCAGCGATTAATTCCCCCTGGCTGGGGAGTCTAGAACCAGGGGTCACAGTCCCAGGATAAGGGGTCGGCCATTTAGGACTGAGATGAGGAGGAATTTCTTCACTCGGAGGGTGGTGAATCTTTGGAATTCTCTGCCCCAGAGGGCCGTGGAGGCTCAGTCGTCGAGTATATTCAAGGCTGAGATCGCTAGATTTTTCGAGACTAGGGGGATCGAGGGATCGGGCGGGAAAGTGGAGTTGAGGTCGGAGATCAGCCGTGATGTCATTGAAGGGCGGAGCAGGCTCGAGGAGCCTCTAGTTCGTACGTTAGTGAGCCAGTTGGGTTTATGCAACAATCTGATACCTTCAAGGTTACTTTCTGCGTCCAGATTTGTTTTGTTGTTGTTAAAGGCGGCCGGGGTGGGGTTTGAACTGACGATCTCTGGACTCCGAGTCCGGTGACATAACCGCTGTAGTACCGCACACACACACCCCCCCCCCCCCCGATCGTGCGCGGTGTCCTGGAGGGCGGGGACGTGAGGGGTGCCGGAGCAACAGGTCAAGTGTAACCCCGCCCCCCCCCCCCGCCAATCGCTGACGGCGTTTTGTGTTTTGCCCGCAGCCGAGGCGCCGGTGGGCACGGGCAGCCCCGCGACCGGATCGGGAACCCCGCCGCTGCCGGCCAGCTGCTCCCCACCGCAGGGCGCTGCCTCGCCGGTGGACAAGAACGACCCCAACTACCAGCACGCCATCCCGCGGAGGCACGCGCCGCTGGAGCAGCTGGTGCGGCAAGGCTCCTTTCGCGGGTTCCCGGCGCTCAGCCAGAAGAACTCGCCCTTCAAGCGCCAGCTCTCTCTCCGGCTCAACGAGCTGCCGTCCACACTGCAGAGGAAGACGTCCGACTTCCAGGTCAAAAGTCCAGGTGAGAACGCCCGCCATTCCCGCGTCTCCGTTCGCCCTCCTTCGTTAGCTTTTCCTTTACATTCGGAAAGAAAGACTATCATCATCATCATAGGCGGTCCCGCGAAGCGAGGATGACTCACTTCCAGGCCAAAAAAGGACGAGTTCACAGGTGTTTCAATGAAGGGCCTGATATTCCGGATCCCGAACTACATCCTGAAGGGTGGAAGGTGCCTGTGGGTGGATTTTTTTAACGTGGGGTGACCGTTGCACACCAGCCACCACACGGGGCTTGACAGAGCGAGGTCTTGGTCCAGGGGCAAGGGTTAACCAGGGCGACTGGAGACCAGCTCTGCTGCACGGACCCAGTGCGCGCACACATCGCACAGTGTGGGCTGGGCCCGTGCTGCCCCTGGGCCCCTCGCCTCTCCTAGGCCCCGAACTCACACCTCCCCTGGGCCCCGATCGCACATTTATATAGCCCGTTCCTCATTGCCCGAAATCAATTGGAACCCCATTCCGGGGACGAGGGGATTGATTTACGAGGAAAGGTTAAGTAGGTTGGGCCTCTACTCATTGCAGTTCAGAAGAATGAGAGGTGATCTTATCGAAACGTGTAAGATTATGAGGGGGCTCGACAAGGTGAATGCAGAGAGGATGTTTCCACTGATGGGGGAGACTAGAACTAGGGGCATGACCTTAGAATAAGGGGCCGCCCATTTAAAACTGAGATGAGGAGAAATTTCTTCTCTGAGGGTTGTAAATCTGTGGAATTCGCTGCCTCAGAGAGCTGTGGAAGCCGGGACATTGAATAAATTTAAGACAGAAATAGACAGTTTCTGAACTGATAAAGGGTTATGGGGAGCGGGCGGGGATGTAGACATGTGTCCATGATCAGATCAGCCATTGTATTGAATGGTGGAGCAGGCTCGAGGGGCCGAATGGCTGACTCCTGCTCCTATTTCTCATATTCTTATGTTCATAATTGCCCTTAATCAAGTGGCTCCCCATTTCAGAGGGCAGTTAAGAGCCAACCACATTGCTGTGGGTCTGGAGTCACATATTGGCCAGACTGGGTAAGGGCGGCAGATTTCCTTCCCGAAAGATGGTTTTTTCCGACAACATTGGTAGTTTCATGGTCATTATTACTGCCACAAGCTTTTTAATTCCAAATGTATTTAATTAACCGAATTTAAATTGCCCAGTTGCGATTTGAACTCGTGTCTCCGAATCATTGATCCAGCTCTCTGGGTTATTGGTCCAGTGACGTTACCACTGAGCTACCTATCGGCATGTTAGGTCAGGGAAATGGAGCATGTTGGTCCAGCAACTGATTGCCTCACTAATTCACACTGAGCGCGCTCAGAACTGCCAAGCACTGCGATGTTTCTCCTCCACCAGTAGGGGGCGCTGACAACGGCTTGCTGTGGTGCCCACTAGAGGCTGGATTTGGGTACTGCAACTCGCTCCGGGACTTCAAACCAGCATCGGGCATGGCTATTTGCAACACCAAAGTTCTGATTGGTCCACACAAAAAAAAACAGCGTGAAAATAATCACCCTGCGCATGATCGGCCCTGAAATTCCCGGGGATGTTGGTGGGGGCCGGGCGGGGGGTGGGGGAGATTCATGGGGGAGGGTTGGAACTTCTGTCCGGACATTACTGACTTCCTCGTGTGTCAGCCGTGGCTGAGTGGGCAGCTCTCTCGCCTCGGAGTCAGAAGGTTGTGGGTTCAAGTCCCACTCCAGGGACTTGAGCACAAAAATTCAGGCTGACACGCCCAGTGCAGTACTGAGGGAGCGCCGCACTGTCGGAGGGGCAGTACTGAGGGAGCGCCGCACTGTCGGAGGGGCAGTGCTGAGGGAGTGCCGCACTGTCGGTGGGGCAGTGCTGAGGGAGTGCTGCACTGTCGGAGGGGCAGTACTGAGGGAGCGCCGCACTGTCGGAGGGGCAGTACTGAGGGAGCGCCACACTGTCGGAGGGGCAGTACTGAGGGAGCGCTGCACTGTCGGAGGGGCAGTACTGAGGGAGCGCCACACTATCGGAGGGGCAGTACTGAGGGAGCGCTGCACTGTCGGAGGGGCAGTACTGAGGGAGCGCCGCACTGTCGGAGGGGCAGTACTGAGGGAGCGCTGCACTGTCGGAGGAGCCGTCTTTCGGATGAGACGATAAACCGAGGCCCCGTCTGCTCTCTCAGGCGGATGTAAAAGATCCCAGGGCCACTATTTCGAAGAAGAGCAGGGGAGTTCTCCCCGGTGTCCTGGGGCCAATATTTATCCCTCAATCAACATCGCTAAAACAGATGATCTGGGTCATTATCACGTTGCTGTTTGTGGGAGCTTGCTGTGCGCATGTTGGTTGCCGTGTTTCCCACATTACAACAGCGACTACACGTCAAAAAGTGCTTCATTGGCTGTAAAGCGCTTTGAGACGTCCAGTGGTCGTGAAAGGCGCTATATAAATGCAAGTCTTACTTGAGTCCACCTGCAATCCCAGGGTCATGGCCAACTCAACCATTGGGAGATCTTTGATCTGATGTTGGGCGGGGGAGGCTTGACACATTGCTGCGCTCAAAGAGTTTGGTTGGAGTCTGGAGGGTGCTGAAGGTTTATTCCCGGTTTGTTTTTGCTCCCTCTCTCTCTCTCGCGCCCTCTCTCGCCCCAGTGCCAGAGTTCGACTCGTCGCCCACCGATGAGCCCGACGGGATCAACACCCTCTGCTCTCAGATCGACACGTCCTTCAACAGACCCCCCGCCGATCCCTTCTGCTCCACGCCGGGCCCCGGCTCCATGGCGCTGCCGGCCCCAACACTACCGCCCCACGCACCTCAGGGTAAGGCCAGTACGCCGGGGAGCGAGGGATGGAACCCGCCGATAGCGCGAGAGGGGCGTGTGTACACTGCGGCACGGAGTGTACAGTTGGTCAGTTTTTTTGTGCTGTCGACGCGATGGGGCTGAAATTGCCCCTTAGTATATCATCGTAGGCGATCCCTCGAAGTGAGGAGGACTTGTTTCCACTCCAAAAGGGGACGAGTTCACAAGTGTTTCAATGAGGGCCCTGATATTCCAGGTCCCGAACTACATCCTGAAGGGTGGAAGATGCCTGTACGTGGGATTTTTTTAACGTGGGGTGACCGTTGCACACCAGCCACCACACGGGGCTTGACAGAGCGAGGTCTCGGTCCAGTGGGAAAGGGTTAACCAGGACGACTGGAGACCTGGTCACTGAAAGGGGGAGGGGAGGGAAGAACAAAAGGGAAGGTCTGCGATCGAGTGGAAGGCAGGAGAGATTAGAGAGACAAAGGGGACGACGGGCCGAACTGGACTGGTAATGGCATTGAAGGCCGATAAATCCCCAGGGCCTGATGGTCTGCATCCCAGAGTTCTTAAGGAGGTGGCCTTGGAAATAGCGGATGCATTGATAGTCATTTTCCAACATTCCATAGACTCTGGATCAGTTCCTATGGAGTGGAGGGTAGCCAATGTAACCCCACTTTTTAAAAAAGGAGGGAGAGAGAAAACAGGGAATTACAGACCGGTCAGCCTGACATCGGTAGTGGGTAAAATGATGGAATCAATTATTAAGGATGTCATAGAAGCGCATTTGGAAAGAGATGACATGATAGGTCCAAGTCAGCATGGATTTGTGAAAGGGAAATCATGCTTGACAAATCTTCTGGAATTTTTTGTTTCCAGTAGAATGGACAAGGGAGAACCAGTTGATGTGGTATATTTGGACTTTCAGAAGACTTTCGACAAGGTCCCACACAAGAGATTAATGTGCAAAGTTAAAGCACATGGGATTGGGGGTAGTGTGCTGACGTGGATTGAGAACTGGTTGTCAGACAGGAAGCAAAGAGTAGGAGTAAGTGGGTACTTTTCAGAATGGCAGACAGTGACTAGTGGGGTACCGCAAGGTTCTGTGCTGGGGCCCCAGCTGTTTACATTGTACATTAATGATTTGGACGAGGGGATTAAATGTAGTATCTCCAAATTTGCGGATGACACTAAGTTGGGTGGCAGTGTGAGCTGCGAGGAGGATGCTATGAGGCTGCAGAGTGACTTGGATAGGTTAGGTGAGTGGGCAAATGCATGGCAGATGAAGTATAATGTGGATAAATGTGAGGTTATCCACTTTGGTGGTAAAAACAGAGAGACAGACTATTATCTGGTGACAGATTAGGAAAAGGGAAGGTGCAACGAGATCTGGGTGTCATGGTACATCAGTCATTGAAGGTTGGCATGCAGATACAGCAGGCGGTTAAGAAAGCAAATGGCATGTTGGCCTTCATAGCGAGGGGATTTGAGTACAGGGGCAGGGAGGTGTTGCTACAGTTGTACAGGGCCTTGGTGAGGCCACACCTGGAGTATTGTGTACAGTTTTGGTCTCCTAACTTGAGGAAGGATATTCTTGCTATTGAGGGAGTGCAGCGAAGGCGGGACTGACATATCAAGAAAGACTGGATCAACTGGGCTTGTATTCACTGGAGTTCAGAAGAATGAGAGGGGACCTCATAGAAACATTTAAAATTCTGCCGGGTTTAGACAGGTTAGATGCAGGAAGAATGTTCCCAATGTTGGGGAAGTCCAGAACCAGGGGTCACAGTCTAAGGATAAAGGGGTAAGCCATTTAGGACCGAGATGAGGAGAAACTTCTTCACCCAGAGAGTGGTGAACCTGTGGAATTCTCTACCACAGAAAGTTGTTGAGGCCAATTCACTAAATATATTCAAAAAGGAATTCGATGTAGTCCTTACTACTAGGGGGATCAAGGGATATGGCGAGAAAGCAGGAAGGGGGTACTGAAGTTGTATGTTCAGCCATGAACTCATTGAATGGCGGTGCAGGCTCGAAGGGCCGAATGGCCTACTCCTGCACCTACTTTCTATGTTTCTAAGTTAGGAAACAAACTAAGAGTCTAGATGGGGAGTTAATGGCAGGATAATTACCGGCTACCACGGGAAACCCAGAGAAATAAAAATAAAAAAGGGGCAAGGGGAGTTTTTATTTTTTTGTAAAAAAAAAGGAGAAAAGGGAATAAATAAAAGGGCTGAGGGTTTGGTCTGAAATTGTTGGACTCGATGTCGAGTCCAGAAGGCTATAAAGGGCCTAAACAAAAGACGAGGTGCTTTTTCCTCAAGCCTGCGTTGAGAGTTCTTAATGTGTGCGCCTGTGAGCAGGCTCACAGGTTTGTACACTCCCCACTTTGCCATCCTTGTCTGCCGTCCGGACACGCCATGATGGCACCATCTTGCCGTCCGGAGGAGGCGGAGTTCCCCGATGGAGGGCACTCTAGGCAGGAGTCCTCCCACTGTTTATCGGGGACTTGGCCTGGAGGGTGGTGCACGGGGAGCAGTCCCGTGCAATAAATTTTTAAGTCGGTTCACGGGCTCCCAGGCCGCCTGCAATTTCTGTGGTCTGGAAGAGTCCGTGTTCCACGTTTTTATGGAGTGTGCGAGGTTGCAGCCCCTGTTCCATTATTTAAAGGGGCTGCTCCTCAATTTCTGGTTGCACTTCAGTCCCGCGCTCCCGATCTTTGGGCACCCTGTGCGGAGGGGAGCGGGCAGGTCGGAGGGCCTCCTCGTAGGACTGCTCCTGGGCCTGGCCAAGGGGGCCATCAGCCGGTCCAGGCAGCGGGCGGACTTAGGGGGTCGTTCAGCCCGACTGCCTGCCTCTCTTCCGCGGTTACATCCGAGCCAGGGTGTCCCTGGAGATGGAGCACGCGGTGTCCACCGGTACGCTCGCGGCCTTCCGCGAGAGGTGGGCGCCGGAGGGACTGGAGTGCATCATCACCCCCCCCCCCCCCCACTGGCAACCAAATTTTAATTTGATTTAAGTTTCTGGTTAAAAGTTAATTGGTTTAATTTGTCGGTTTTAGTGCCCCCTTTAATCGGGGGGCCGTTGATTGACGATCCGACACAGAATAGTTGTTGAGTGGGGAGTGGCTTAGCCAGTCACGTGATGTTCACAAGACTCAATAAAACCCCGGCCAGTTGGGTTCGGGGGATCCACGATGGGGCAGGCGGTTGTGAGCCTGATGGATGAACCGGTGATGTGTCGTGTGATTGTTAAACCTTTGGCTAATAAACCAACTAGTTCTTAATAGCGATGAATTCTTAAGCAAAGAACCCGGGAAGCGAATACGCTGCAGGAGGGGGGGGGGGGGGGGGGGGGAGGAGACAGTGTGCCGGGGTCGGGAGGAGGTGGGGGCGGGAAGGGGGAGGAGACAGTGTGCCGGGGTCGGGAGGAGGTGGGGGCGGGAAGGGGGAGGAGACAGTGTGCCGGGGTCGGGAGGAGGGGGGGGCGGGGTGCTGGGGAATGTCTCCAGCAAGCCGCGCTCGGGCACACTGGCGCACGTCCGAGTATCGCGACTGTCACCTGACCCGTTTGTTTCGCCCTTCCGCAGGGAACGCAGGATGGGGAGATCTCGCCGCCGCCGCCAACACGGGAAGCTCGGTGTTCCACCCGAGCCACCGCCGGACACCCTCGGAGGCGGAGCGCTGGCTGCAGGAAGTGGCAAAGGCAGCCCGCGCCCAGCAGCCGCCGCCTGCCGCTGTCTCCGTGCCGACGGGGATGCCCGCCTTCCCGACGCCCTGCAACGCCACCGGCGGGCCCCCGGTCAGCATGTTCGGCCCTCCGCCGCCTCTGCAGCCCGCCTTCGTGGGCCCCGCGGCCCCCTACCATCACCCCCAGCTGCCGCTGGGCCTGAGCAACGGGCTGCCCTACCTGCCCGCCAGCCTGCCGCTGGTGGGCCTCACCCCCTCGCAGATGGTGGCCAACGCCTTCGGCAGCGCCCAGGCCTCGCACGCCGCCGCCGCCGCCGCCAAAACCCCCTCCCCCTTCCCGCCGGCCCTCGGCCTCCCCCCCTCGCCCCCCTCCTCCGCCTCCCTCGGCCACCACGCCAGGCCCACGCGGCAGCTCAATGGCTCGGCGGCCTCCAGCCAAGCGGGGGCCTGGCCCCCCGAGCCCGCCCAGCTGCCGATGCCCCCCCAGGCCGACCAGTTCGAAGCCCAGTGGGCCGCCCTCGAATCCAAGGCCCAGCAGCGACTCAGTCCGTTGTCGACCAACCCGTTCTCCACCGACCTACAGAAAACATTTGAGATCCAGCTTTAAGGAGGGGGCTCGAATGGAGGCAAAGACAAACTCTTCAGACTGAACTGTATAACCACTAAGAAACATTTCTATTTTCTGTTTTGAGAAGAGCAACTGTGAGGCGATGGCCGCGAGGAAGGCCCCGTGCTTTGCTCTTTTATTTTCCTTCTCCGTCTTATTAAGACTTTGTACCTGTGTCGGGGGGTGGAGGGGGGGGGCGGCAGGACAAAGGCCGAGGTTTGTGGGTGGAGATGGACTAAGCTCCCCTTCCCCCACCCCGCTCCCGCCCCAGCCAGACTCGCTCGTGAATACCGGACACACTGAGCTCGTCGCGTTAAACGCAAACACGATGGGATCGTGATCGTCCAGACGGGTCCTTATCAATCCTCGGAATCTCAGCGGGAAAACCCTCCCCCCCCCCTCCCCCGAGCACTGGGGCGGGATGACCACAGACAAAGCTGGGGAATAACCGTACAGGCCTCAAACACTGAAATATTAAACCGAAGGATTTGCTCCCTCCCCACCTCATTCCAAAAATCGAGAGCGAGTGAAGATTTTATAACGGTTTCAGGACACGTATTCAAAGGGTTAAACTGATTTTTCCTATTTTAAATCTTCCATTCCTCATAAGTATTTTCTAAAGTTATAAAACCAGATTGCACGCCATATTTACAAGCCTATATTGCGTCTGTCCGATTGCGTGGTGAGTGGAGCCTTTTTCGTTGGGCCCGTGTTTCCCTGGTTGCTGCCGTGCCTGAACTGGAAAGGGCCAGGGGTCGGGAGTGAGGAGGGTCAGGGGTCGGTCGTGGAAGGAGGGTCGGCGGGTGGGAGGGGGGGGGTTCGGGAGTGAAAGGGCCAGGGGTCGGGAGTGAGGAGGGTCAGGGGTCGGTCGTGGAAGGAGGGTCGGAGGGGGGGGGGGGGGGTTCGGGAGTGAAAGGGTCAGGGGTCGGGAGTGAAAGGGTCCAGGAGTGAAGGAGGGTGAGGGGTCGGGAGTGAAGGAGGGCCAGGGGTCGGGAGTGAGAAGGTTTGGGAGTGAGGAGGGGTCAGGGGTCGGGAGTGAAGGAGGGTCAGAGGTCGGGAGTGAAAAGGGTAGCAGAGGCCTTAGGTTTGGCGATACGGCCCCTCGAGCCTGCTCCGCCATTTAATACGATCATGACTGATCCGATCACGGACTCAGCTCCACTTCCCTGCCCGCTCCCCATGACCCCTTATTCCCTGATCGGTTAAGATAATATCACGTGCCGCAAGCCTTTTCTGACCTCGGCTGACCTTTTTTTTGGTTTAAAATGGCGCCGTGCGGCAACAACCTGGAGCGCCGAGACCGTTCCACTGGCCGTGCTGGCAATGAATCGAGACGGGGAACAATGCCCAAACACGGCAGGGAACTCGTCACAAAGGCCTTTGCAATCGTGGCTCTCTCTGTCTTTGAATGTGGCATGGCACGTGCTCTTCAAACTTAGGGTAGCGTAGAAATGCTGCATATTGTAGTTCAGCGGTATTTTGGTAAAGAATATATTTACATAGGGGAATTTTTTTTTTTTTGTTGAAAGGACTATCTCAGATTAAAAACCCGTCCGGCAACCAGGAATCTAAAATGTGCCAGGTACCTGTACCTGGTGAGCTATGCAATGAAATCCTGGACAATGGGGACTGTTTGCTGAGGCTGCACACCATCGCTGGGGCCTAGGCCACTGTGAGCGGCACATTGAGTGCACTGGGCCTCCATTGGTGGCAGTAGGCTTAGGATACTCCGACAGGCCGCTCACTGGGTGCCAGGTAGAACGTAGCCTCTGGAGAAAGCTATCCCCCCCCCACCACTTCCCTCCCCCTCCCCGCGTCCACTTCAAAGCCCCCGAGACTCTCGGCCTTTAAACGTTGACCAGTCCCACAGCCTTAATAAGAACATCAGAATTAGGAGCAGGAGTCGGCCATTCGGCCCCTCGAGCCTGCTCCACCATTCAATACGATCATGGCTGATCTGATCATGGACTCAGCTCCACTTCCCTGCCCACCCCCTTATCCCCTTATCATTTAAGAAACTGTCTATCTCTGTCTTAAATTTATTCAATGTCCCGGCTTCCACAGCTCTCTGAGGGAGCGAATTCCACAGATTTACAACCCTCTGAGAGAAGAAATTCCTCCTCATCTCAGTTTTAAATGGGCGGCCCCTCATTCTAAGATCATGCCCTCTAGTTCTAGTCTCCCCCATCAGTGGAAACATCCTCTCTGCATCCACCTTGTCAAGCCCCCTCATAATCTTATACGTTTCGCTAAGATCACCTCTGAATTCCAGTGAGTAGATCTCTGTACTGAACACTCCCAACGACTGAGCCCTCTGGGGTAGAGAGCTCCAAAGATTCACCACCCTCTGAGTGAAGAAATCCTTCCCCATCTCGGTTCTAAATGGTCGACCCCTTATCCCGAGACTGTGACTCCGGCTCGGGGGGAAACAACCTCCCTGCATCGACAAGCCAAGTCCAGCAGGAACTCCGCATGCCTCAATGAGATCGCCTCTCACTCCTCCAAACTCCAGAGAACTCAGGCCTAGTCCACTCAATCTCCCCTCACAGGACAATTCCCCCCCCACCATCCCAGGAACCGGTTTTTGAGTTTACCTCTACCTCATTGCAGTTTTTTGAGCTGGAGCCAGAAACTTGAACAGGTTTCCCCCGTTCGAGGGTTTTTTGCGAGGCGGAGGAATGGTGTCGAGAAGCAGGTGTTGGTCAGGAACGAGGAGCTTTAGGTCCCAGCAGATGGTCGGGTATTTTCTCATTCGGAATTGAGGTAGACCAATAGAAAGAAGCGATGGGAGGGGGGGCCTGAAAATGGTTGCGGCCGCCATTTTAAGCCGCGGTGCACTGTGGGAAATGGCCGTCTCCATGGCTCGGAGGTGGGGTGAGAGAGCCCATGTCCACCTTTTGCCCCCCCCTCCCCATTTTACTCAATCACCACCTGCCCCTTGGGTATCCTGGCCCTGGGTCAACCCTGCGACCTCCGGCAACAGTTGGCCAAAGTGCGACCCCAACCAATCGAAAATCGGCTCCTTCTCGCCCCGCTATTGGCACGAGCCACTGTAGATTGTTATCGTACCCTCGAGTTGGTGCAGGGAAAGATTGCCTGGGTGCGGAGGCGGGGGGGGGGGGGGGGGTGGGGAGGGGTCTCGGTGGGTGGTCGGCTGAGCAATTGTCCTGCGACGCGTCAACGTTCGGAGCGGAATAATTCCAGCAACGCAAGGGTCATCTCATTTCACGCGCGAAAGCCGTCCGACAATCAGGGTTTGGGAGCCTGGCTCGACAGCCAATGGCTCAACATCTCCTCCCCAACTTAACTCTGCCCTTAACCCCACTTGCGGTATCGAACATCTCCACCCATGATCCCACGGGTGTTGTTTAAGGGGGGAGGGGGGCGCGATTGGGGGGGGGGCGCTAATTGGCACGCTGGATGTCGATTGTGTTCTGTGACGGAATGAGTACTTGAACGCATATGCCAAATCACATAATTATTTTGTAATAAGACAGGTCCCCTAGTTTGTTGATTTTTAAGGTGCCATTGTATTGTGCTGGGAGGTCTCCCCGGCTTCAGATCCAGGCATCGTCTGGAGAGGTTCTGCCCTACTGATGCTCAAGATCATCCGCTAAATGGACAGGTCAGGGAGTGGCCAAGAACCAGTTTCCCATCCAGGTGTCATCGGGTTTTACAACTCCCTACGATATACCAACGGTGTGGCCCTCTGGGGTGCCCCCGTTGGCCCAGCCTTGCTTGGCTCCATCTCCATGCCCGGCCTACCCACCAAACAAGGGTCTTCCCTTGATGGGAGGGGACTCTACATTCTTTCTGGGTGGGATGAGTGGTGGGGGGAGGGCTTGGGAATCAGGCCCAATGACCTTCCGAAACCACCCAGGTCACCTTACCTGCCTGGAACTGAGGATGGTCGGTGGGGGGGGGTGGGGGAGATGGAGGGTGTGAGGTGCATTGTCCTGCCACAGAATTCACAAGCCTAACCCCCACCCCGGCACAATACCCTTGGAGGATGAACAGCGGTCTCGCGGTGCAAGTCGGCTTCAACCTTGAACACTAAAACGTACGCAGAGAGAGAGGTGGGAGGGGCCTGGTTTACCGAGGAGAAGTCAAGCAGCAGCGACGGTCTTTGGGGGGTTCAGCCAATCTCCCTTTGAAGGGACTGTCCTCCAGGCAAAACTGGTCTCGCTCAAAGTTTTCAATGGTGACCCATCTTTGGAAAATCAACAGTTACGTTTTTTTCTGGTCCTGTCCAGGGAAAAAGCACTTTCTGCACTAATCTAGGATGTGATTTTTTTTTTTTTTTTTAGATGATTCCGTCTTGAGCTGATCGCTACGGGTCTCCCCACAAGTAGGTCTTGTAAAGAAATGTTTTGGGGGAGGGGGCGCTGTGGTTCTAGGTTGCCGGAGACTCATTTGCCTCGATTATTACCTCAATGTGCAGCATTTTCCCCCTCCTGATGGGGTGAGGTTCCACAGATACTATTGCCCCTGTCCAGATATCTCCTCCCCTCCTCTGGGACTCCCCTCCCAATGGTCAGTCGGTTTGTGTTGGGCAACCTTACGAGAGAGAAATGCAACGTGATGGGAATCCCTGCTCAGTCCCATGGCTTCCAGCTGGGCCATGGAAACAAAAAAGGCGGATCCTTGGTGTTCGCCGAAGATTATTTCTTTTAGGTTGAGGGTTGAGCATAGGCGACAGGGAATCTGCTTCCAATTCACGTCTGCCCACGGCAAAGGATTCTGACTGCCCACCACGTGCGTTTATGTGGTCCCAGGGAGCTTCACAAGAGCAAAATTTGACACAAACCCACACATAAAGGAACTATTAGGACAGGTGACCAAAAGCTGGGTCAAAGAGGTCGGTTTTAAGGAGCGTCTTGGAGGAGGAAAGAGAGGCGGAGAGGTTTAGGGAGGGAGTTCCAGAGCTTGGGGCCCAGGCAGCTGAAGGCACGGCCACCGATGGTGGAGCGATTATAATCAGGGATGCTCAAGGGGGCAGAATTAGAGGAGCGCAGACATCTCGGGGGCGGGGGGGGTTGTGGGGCTGGAGGAGGTTACAGAGATAGGGAGGGGGCGAGGGCCACGGAGGGATTTGAAAACAAACTTGTGAATTTTAAAATCATCTTTTATGGAAACCAGAGAGCTCGAATTTCATGCATTCAGTTGTGAACTGAGAGTTTTTCTCTTAAAGATTTGTGATAGAATCCGAAGGCATCAACAAAATTAATACCTTGAGATCACTCCCAGTTTCCCATTAATGTAGCTTCCGATTATTGATCCCTCTGCCCTGATAATGCCGGGATTTGGCCCGCACGGCGGAACTTAACATTTACATTTTTTTTTTCTCCCTTTAATAATTTAAGAGCCACTCATTCAAAGCAGCTTGTTTTCACCTGATGAATATTCATGAAGATTGTGTGCAATAAGGCCAGTCGCCATGGTTACAGCGCTGGGGCCCCCAAATCTGCTCTCGGCAGACAGTGACCAAACTCCGAACTAACCTGAACATTTACGGCAACACTTATCGCAAGCTGCCTGCAAGGGAGTCCGGGGTTACGGGGAGCGGGCGGGAAAGTGGAGCTCAGCCCAAGATCAGACTAGCTGCGGTCTTATTAAATGGCGGAGCAGGCTCGAGGGGCCGAATGGCCGACTCCTGCTCCTAATTCTTATGTTTCTTATCTGAGTGTGGGCCTTTGTTACCTGAAAGAGTTTGCCTGCCAGTGATTTATTTTTAAAGTAATAGATCACAGCTATCAGTTATTGGACCCCCTCCCAATACACGCCATCAGTTTATTAATCGATTGATTTGTCGGATGGTTAGATGTTATTTATCCCAGGTGAGGAAGCTGAATTCTCTATCCCAGAGAGCTAGGGATGTTCAGTCATTGAGCCGTGGGTCAATGGATAGCTCGCGCTCTCTCGCGTCTCCGAATCAGAAATGTTGTGGGTTCAAGTCCCACCCCAGGGACTTGAGCACATAAATCCAGGCTGACACTCCCAGTGCAGTGCTGAGGGAGCTCCGCACTGTCTTTTGGATGAGACGTTAAACCGAGGCCCCGTCTGCTCTCTCAGGTGGACGTAAAAGATCCCGTGGCCACTATTGGCGGAAGAGCAGGGGAGTTCTCCCCGGTGACCTGGGACCAATATTTATCCCTCAGTCAACATAACAAAACAACAGATTAACTGGGTCATTATCACATTGCTGTTTGTGGGAGCTTGCTGTGCGCAAATTGGCTGCCGCGTTTCCCACATTACAGCAGTGACTACACTCCAAAATAGTATTCATTGGCTGTAAAGTGCTTTGAGACGTCCGGTGGTCATGAAAGGCGCTATATAAATGCAAGTCTTTTTATATTCAAGACAGAGGTCGATACACTTTTGGGAACCAAGGGATATGGAGATAGTGCAGGAAAGTGGAGTTGAGGTCGAAGATCAGCCATGATCTCATTGAATGGCGGAGCAGGCTCGAGGGGCCGAATGGCCGACTCCTGCCCCTAGTTCTAATGTCGATGGCTGTGCAGCCAAATTGGAAGCTCTTAGAAGCACATAATCTTACAGCACAGAAGGAGGCTATTCGGCCCATCGAGGCCGCGCCAGCTCTTTCGAAGAGCAAACCAGTCAATCCCACTCCCCCTGCTCTTTCCCCCATATCCCGGCAATTATTTCCCCTTCAAGTATTTATCCAACTCCCTTTTGAAGGCCACGATTGAGTCTGCCTCCACTACCCTCTCGGGCAACGCATTCCAGATCCTAACCACTCGCTGCGTAAAAAGGTGTTTCCTCGTGTGGCCTTTGGTTCTTTTGCCGATCACCTGAAGTTATGCCTTCTGGTTATCGCCTCTTCCGCCAATGGTCACCCTCTCAGGCTAACTGAGTCGATGGGCATTGTTGCTCATTGCCCAGGTCGTGACGCACACTTCAGAGAAACCATCGCCCGCCACGAGAGCGAGGGGAGAAATGAGCAGAGTTTTATTTTATCCATTGGGTTGCCGGGACCCATGCCATAAGAACATAAGAAACAGGAGCAGGAGTCGGCCATTCGGCCCCTCGAGCCTGCTCCGCCATTTAATACGATCATGGCTGATCCGATCATGGACTCAGCTCCACTTCCCCGCCCGCTCCCCTTATCCCCTTATCGTTTAAGCAACTGTCTATCTCTGTCTTAAATATATTCAATGTCCCAGCTTCCACAGCTCTCTGAGGCGGCGAATTCCGCAGATTTACAACCCTCCGAGAGAAGAAATTCCTCCTCATCTCCATTTTAAATGGGCGGCCAAATGGAAATGCAGAATCCCGCGTAGCTTTCCAAACGGAATTTGCTACATATTTGGAAAGAAACAGGTGAGGGGAACGGGAGGGATAAGTGGATCGCTCTTGCGGAGAGCTGCAGGAACACGGGTGGGCCGGATATATTCAAGAGGGAGTTAGATGTGGCCCTTACGGCTAAAGGGATCAAGGGGTATGGAGAGAAAGCAGGAATGGGGTACTGAAGTTGCATGATCAGCCATGATCATATTGAATGGCGGTGCAGGCTCGAAGGGCCGAATGGCTTACTCCTGCACCTATTTTCTATGTTTCCATGAATGGCCTCCCGTGTAGTAAGATGCTGCGATTCCAGGGGTAGGTTGTGGGGCCCAAAGTGCTGTTGGTGTGAGCCTGGGCAGACCCGGTTATCTTTTAAAATCCCAGCTCGTTGCTTTATCATCCCGTACTTGCCAAGTCTGTATCCCAATCTCCTCTGGGCTGAATATCCATTGCCTTGTGAAGAGGCGCGCTCCATGTGGCCACAGCCCTCCGTGTGAGGAAGGTCCACTTGCGATCACTTTTTAGACTTCGCTCAAATGCTTAAAGTCTACCCGTTGCGACCAGACCTGGCCCTGGGCTCCAGCCAAAGATGTCTTAAAAAGAACCCCATTTGAATCGGGACTCCGCCACGCTCCGCGAGCTTGTTACGGTTGAGCCCTCCGTTTCTGGTCTTACTGGAAGAGCTTCCAAAACAGCTGCCCTATTTTTTTCTGTTGAAACTTTCTTTGTGGCGTTGTCGATGAGGGATGCTGCTTCCCTCCAGCCGAATCCCTGAATCCGGAACCCTCTGCCTGCTTTCAGAGGTTGAGGTAGAAGATCAGTCAGGATATTGGATGGCAGAGCAGGCTCGAGGGGCCGAATGGCCTCCTCCTGCTCCTATCTCTTAATGTTCTGTTGGTTCTCAAGGGGATGGGGTTATTTTCCTCTGATTGGGCGTAGACCACCCAAGCAACCAAGTGAAAGCCACCTCACTGGAAGTCAGAGACCCTGGGACCTGGGGTATTTCAGCCTGAAGGGCCACTGGAAGTGGTCCCCTCACAGGGAAGTATTTCTGAGCTTCTTCGTTGACTGTTGGACCAAGCTAACTGCAGTGTGGTGCAGGGCCTACCTCCCCTTGAGGAAGAGGAGGAGGGTGGGGGGAGCGGGACAGGAGAAAGATGGGCCTGGTTAGCGGATGTGCGCACAGCCCCCAACAAAATCTGTGCCCACGGATAAATAACTCCCACCCACAGCCACTGCGACCCCGATTGTGATCGGGATGCGTCGCGGGGCAGGGTGAGGAGCGAGGGAGAGAATGTAACTGTTGAGAGAACACTTCCCTCGTTTATATCCCGTGGGGGGGGGGAGCGCGCAAAGCGATCCTGTTTCTGGCTCTCACTCACTCTCTTGGACTCACAAACCTTAGCGGGACGGCTCGGGGCTAGTTGGCGGACATGCTTATCGCCACAATCGGGCCGTCGGCCGATCGCGAGCCCACGAGGCCGAGCGATTGACCTCGCGGAAAGGCCATGGGTTTGCACGCGCTCCAATGCAACGCGATTTCACTGGGACCCTTAACCTTGCTTTTGGCCCTGACCCCTCCCTCAGTGACCGAGCTGGCTAAATCTCCGTTCAAGAAGTATTGGATATTAAGACCGGCCCGACCACTGTCAAGACATAGTCCGGCCCTCACACACTATTTTGACCCGTGTTCTTTATTACTAACAATTCCACGCCAATACCAATCACCCCCACCATCCCTGCTGCTTGTCTGACCCAACCAAATCACAGCATGTTCTGAAATCATTATAAACTCTATAAGTTTATAAAATCTTTATTGCTGTTTTTTTTTAAAATGTACCAGTAATATATTGCATTAAATTAATTTTTTTTCTGAAGAATCGAGTGTTAATGTGGAGGAGAAACTGCTTGACCTCTTCGAAGGCAGGCGGACATTTGCTGTGGTCTCATCCGTTCATCAAGCTGGAAGCCCGAGGGGGGGGTTTATTTCCCCCGTTCCCCTCCATGGGGCATGGAGTCACGTTAGGGGTCCGATGGGCCAGGCACTGCTATCTCATCCAGATGTGCCAGCCGGCTATTTGGCCGTGGGAGGGGCGCCACATTCCCAATTCCATCTCAACCTTTCCAACAGGAGTCACTCATTACCCGGGATATTCGGCACAGAAACAGGCCGTTCGCCCCAACCAGTCCGTGCCGGCGTTTATGCTCCACTCGAGCCTCCTCCCGTCTTTCCTCATCTAACTCTATCAGCACAACCCTCTATTCCCTTCTCCCCCATATACTTGTCCAGCCTCCCCTTGAATACATCGATACTATTCGCCTCAACCCCTCCCTGTGGCAGCGAGTTCCACATTCTCACCGCTCTCTGGGTAAAGAAGTTTCTCCTGAATTCCCCATTGGATTTCTTGGTGACGATCTTATTTGATGGCCTCTAGTTCTGCTCTTCCCCACAAGTGGAAACATTCTCTCTGTATCCGCTCCATCAAAACCTTTCATCATTTTAAAGACCTCTTTTTTTCAAGAGAAAAGACACCCAGCCTGTTCATCCTTTCCTGAGATGTATACCCTCGCATTTCTGGTATCATCCTCGTAAATCTTCTCCGCACCCTCTCCAGTGCCTCGACATCCTTTTTATAATGTAATATAATATAGGCACATCAGCGTGAGCTAGCGGAGCCAACCCTACCCCAGTGTGACTCAGTGCCTTGTGAAGGGGAGCGGGGAACTCGTGATCAGGAACAGGGGCCGCCATTTCCCCCTCGCGCCCCCCCCCCACCCCCGCCAACCTGAAGTACCACCATCGATGTCGTAGCTGCGATCAGCTAACTCATCGTGGAGCGATGACAGAGCCTCATAAGCTGCCTGATCTATTTGGCTGCGATTTAACGGGATGGAAAATCGCAGGACAGAGCACGGTGGATTCGGAAACTCCCGGCCATTATGGCCGAAGTAAGCGGACACTAAAATTTGAAGAAAAAAAACCCCCCACTGGGGTGGAAATTCGACTGGGGCAGCATCACAAACGGACAGAATCTAATGGGACGCCCGTTACACGCACCCCCCTGCCCCACCTGACATTCCGTTCTATTGAAGTTAACAAAACTGAACATCAGGAAATGGGTGCGGGCAAGGGGGAGGCTGATTCCATAATTGCCCGTTTTTGTGATGCCTCCCCAGTTGAATTTCAACCCCGCTGTTTTTCGTCGTCTTAACAAAAAAAATTCCGGTTTCCAGTTTGATAGCGGGCATGAAACTGCAGGACCGGTCCGGCCTTCAACGGAGGCAGTTTTCTCCTCCGGATTTGGAGCCCGGGGCCCAGCCCAGAGCTCCGCACGCCATGGGTTTCGTCTCGCCGGGCCCGAACGCAGCGAGTTTGTGGCCGTGGGAGAAGGTTTGGTTTTTGCAAGCTGGGAGTTAGTGAACGAACTCTTTCGAACCAGCAATTGTCACACCCTCTCGTGTTCTGGTGGGGGGGTGGGGGGAGGGGAGGGGGGAGGGGCAACTTGCAACTTGGGGTTTTAACTTAATGCCAAATTCCTATTTTATATGTATTAATATATATTTTAAATAGTTATGTTTAATAAGCTGTAAGTAATACTACCAAACGTTGTTATAGCGGGGGTGGGGGGGGCCTGCATGAATCTGTTCTAAAATGATCTTCGCGCCAGTGGAGAAATTGTGTCATTGACCAAAATTAAAAACGGGACCAAAAATCTACTGTGTCTTTGGTGTCACTCCCTCGCCCTCTCGAGTCACAGCACGGATGATGAGATGCCCAGCAGTTACATAAGAACATAAGAAATAGGAGCAGGAGTAGACCATATGGCCCCTCGGGCCTGCTCCGCCGTTTAATACGATCATGGCATATGAATCTCGGGAGTATTTGCCCCGGGGTGAGCCGAGCGCTTTCAAGTCCTGGTCTTGGGGCAAGTGCACTGATGTCTCCGACCGATGTGTCTGGGTTGGCCACATTCCTCCCACTGGCATAGTGTGAGCGGGCAGGTCTCTACAACTTCCCCAAACGTTTACGGGAGGCCCCGTTATTTTTTTTTTAAACTCTATATCCTTCACAATAACGGTTCACTAATTTTCTGTGGTTCTGGGAACAGGCCCAAATGGCCAACCTCTTTTGCACTCTCTCTGGTTAGAACTAGAAGCCAACATTGAGCCAAAAGGATGATATTAAAGATGGCGGAGATGTACATAAGGAACATAAGAAATAGGAACAGGAGTAGGCCATACGGCCCCTCGGGCCTGCTCCGCCATTTAATACGATCATGGCTGATCTGATCATGGACTCAGGTCCACTTCCCTGCCTGCCCCCTTAATCCCTTATCGGTTATGAAACTCTCTCTGTCTTAAATTTATTCAATGTCCCGGCTTCCACAGCTCTCTGAGGCAGCGAATTCCACAGATTTACAACCCTCAGAGAGAAGAAATTCCTCCTCACCTCAGTTTTAAATAGGCGGCCCCTTATTCTAAGATTATGCCCCCTAGTTCTAGTCTCCCCCATCAGTGGAAACATCCTCTCTGCACCCACCTTGTCAAGCTCCCTCATAATCTTATACATTTCGATAAGATCACCTCTCATTCTTCTGAATTCCAATGAGTAGAGGCCCAACCTACTCAACCTTTCCTCATAAGTCAAATCCCTCATCCCTGGAATCAACCTGGTGAACCTTCTCTGAACTGCCTCCAAAGCAAGTATATCCTTTCGTAAATATGGAAACCAAAACTGCACGCAGTACTCCAGGTGTGGCCTCACCAATACCCTGTATAAGTGGAGCAAGACTTCCCTGCTTTTATACTCCATCCCCTTTGCAATAAAGGCCAAGATTCCATTGGCCTTCCTGATCACTTGCTGTACCTGCATACTATCCTTTTGTGTTTCATGCACAATACCCCCAGGTCCCGCTGAACTGCAGCACATTGCAATCTTTGCTCTCTCACATTCCCCAATCCCCCGAATCCGTGCCGTCATCAAACTGCGTGAAATACACAGCACAGAATTCCGGCCATTCGGCCCGACTAGTCTGTGTTGGTGTTTATACTGCTCACCAGCCTCCACCCCTGGGAGGACAGACACACCAACGTTAGCGTCCTCGACCAGGCCAACATCCCCAGCACCAAAGCACTGACCACACTCGATCAGCTCCGCTGGGCAGGCCACATTGTCCGCATGCCAGACACGAGACTCCCAAAGCAAGCGCTCTACTCGGAACTCCTTCACGCCAAACGAGCCAAAGGTGAGCAGAGAAAACGTTACAGGGACACCCTCAAAGCCTCCCTGATAAAGTGCAACATCCCCATCGACACCTGGGAGTCCCTGGCCAAAGACCAGTCCGCCCTAAGTGGAGGAAGTGCATCCCGGAGGGGCGCTGAGCACCTCGAGTCTCGTCGCCGAGAGCGTGCAGAAACCAAGCGCAGGCAGCGGAAGGAGCGTGCAGCAAACCAGTCCCACCCTCCCCTTCCCTCAACCACTGTCTGTCCCACCTGTGACAGGGACTGTGGCTCTCGTATTGGACTGTTCAGCCACCTAAGGACTCATTTTAAGAGTGGAAGCAAGGGGAGGGTGGGACTGGTTTGCCGCACACTCCTTCCGCTGCCTGCGCTTGGTTTCTGCACGCTCTCGGCGACGGGACTCGAGGTGCTCAGCGCCCTCCCGGATGCACTTCCTCCACTTAGGGCGGTCTTTGGCCAGGGACTCCCAGGTGTCAGTGGGGATGTTGCACTTTATCAGGCCCCCCAAGTCATCAAGATCTACGGCGGGGCCCTGGACAACGTGGACCATTTCCCATACCTCGGGAAGAGCAGGCATCGATATCCCCAAACTCCCTGGACATTACACTCTAACCCCTGCCCCTGCCCCCACACGCAGCACGGCCTAAATGCACACCAGACATTTATTGGCTCTCCCAATTTTCAGGAGCATGCGTGAGAAATCTGCGGGGGGGGGGGGGGGGGGCGTGTCACCAATCTCCCCCCTCCCCGCCCCCGCCAGGATCAGCCTGGTGCCTCCAGGGATTAAAGACAAATCTCCCGGACACCCGAGGGGAGAAAAACCAGCGAGCGTTACATTTTAAATTCCCTTTGAACACTTGTTTAATAGTTATAAATAAACTAATTTATAACTAGGCGGGGGCGGGAAACAGCTGTTCAACCGGGTGGGGCAGTCAGAGGCGGGGAGGTCTTGTGATGAAACCTCCAGGAACGCGTCCGACCAGACTTGCCGACCCAGGGGCAATTGAGTTTTAGTTTCTGCTTTCGTCACAAATCCCGTCCTTTCCAGAATTTAATGAAAAAAGAATCAACACTTTAAAGGTCCCGTCACGCGATTTCTCCAAAGGCTGGACTTTCTCGATGCATGCACGGAGAGTATTTAATATTCTTTAACTTATTCTTAGCTTCCCCCACCTCCCTCTCCCCAAATTGATTTTTGTTGAAAATGACCAAGTACTGTACTCAAGGGGCTCCCAAGGGAACTTGGTATAAGGCCCCTGAGTCGATCAGTGGTGCAAATGGCCTGTAGCGTTTAACAGACGGGCATCTTTATCTGGCTTCCAGTTTATTCAATGACGAGATTCCAATAAATTGATTTACCGTACAACACCGACTGTTCTGTGGAAGCCGACATCTTTTTATTTCCTGCTGTTCTTTTCCCTTCCCCCATTCCCCCTCTCCCGAAGATACGGATTTTCTGATGGGAAATAAAACAGCACTGTGACTATTTGCACTGCGCTTTTTGCTGCGCCTGGGTCCAATAGATTCCGCCCCCCCTCTCGCGCAAGGTGACCCCAATGAGCAGTCGGGTCACGTGATCATTGGAGAGCCAATCAGGATTTTCACAGTGCCAATAACTTGCAGCCATCAAACAGCAGTCAGCGAGTGTGTGGAGAGAGAGAGATTATTCTGCTGTAACCGCCTGCACCTCCTCTGGACCCGCCTTTTGTTTCTGCGCCTGCCTCGGTGCAGGTCTCAGCCTTACACAGACTGTACGGCACAGAAACGGCCCACTGGGCCCCACCGCTCCGTGCCGGGGTTTATGCTCCACACCAGCCCCCTCCCACCCCTCTCCATCTCACCCCCATCACCATATCCCTCTATTCCTTTCTCCCCCATGTGTTTATCCAGCTTCCCCTTAAATGCATCGATACTATTCGCCTCAACCCCTCCCTGTGGCAGCGAGTTCCACATTCTCACCGCTCTCTGGGTAAAGAAGTTTCTCCTGAATTCCCCATTGGGTTTATTAGTGACTGTCTGATATTGGTGGCCCCGAGTTCTGGTCTCCCCCACTAATGGAAACATCTTCTCTACGTCTACCCTATCAAACCCCTTCATTATTTTAAAGGCCGCTATCAGGTCACTCCTCAGCCTATGCTTTAAGAGACATCTTCCATCCCTTTAGTCATTGAGCCACTCCTGCCCTCCAGCCTATCACAGACCCTCCCTGGTGTTCTCTCCCTGCCCCTGCACTTGCTTAAAAGCGGCTCATCTCCAACACCTTCCTGTTCTGACGAAATGTCACCGTGCAGAAACAGCCCGACCGTCCCTCTCCCCACAGAGGCTGCCTGGCCCGCTGGCCGTATCCAGCAATGGCAGTTCTTAGTTTGCTTTCCCTGATGGGCCGTTGATCACCCTCGGGTGCCTCGTCCGAGTGACCATTCCCTCAGCGCGAGAGCATGTTAGCGGGCTCCTCGACTACAAGAGGCACTACAGCCCAGTCTGGTCCTCCCGCTCCCCAACTGACATTTGTACACGCACACACACACACACACACGCGCTCACACACACGCGCTAACGCACACGCTCATACTAACACACACACACACGCACACGCTTACGCGCACGCTCACACACATGCTCACGCACACACACACACACGCTCATACGAACACACACACACACGCACACGCTTACGCGCACGCTCACACACATGCTCACACACACGTGCTCACGCACACACACACACACGCTCATACGAACACGCTCACACACACGCACACACACACTTGCATGCACTCACATTCACACATTGGCATTCTCAAATTCACATACATAAGAATTAGGAGCAGGAGTCGGCCATTCGGCCCCTCGAGCCTGCTCCACCATTCAATGAGATCACGGCTGATCTTCGACCTCAACTCCACTTTCCCGCCCGATCCCCATATTCCTTGATTCCCATAATATCCAAAAATCTAGCGATCTCAGCCTTGAATATACTCAACGACTGAGCCCCCACGGCCCTCTGGGGCAGAGAATTCCAAAGATTCACCACCCTCTGAGTGAAGAAATTCCTCCTCATCTCAGTCCTAAATGGCCGACCACTTATCCTGAGACTGTGACCCCTGGTTCGAGACTCCCCAGCCCGGGGGGAAACATCCTCCCTGCATCTACCCTGTCAAGCCCTGTAAGAATTTTGTATGTTTCAATGAAATAACCTCTCATTCTTCTCAACTCTAGAGAATATCGGCCTAGTCTGCTCAATCACACGCACACTCACGCACACACTCACGTACACGCTCACGTACACACTCACGTACACGCTTGCATTCACAAACTCACTTATGTCCTCACATACCTTTCGTAAACGTCAGCGGATCCATAACTCTGCTGTTCACACACGCACACAATTGATGAAACTCTAATGTCCCACGCAATGGAATGGAATAACTCTCCTGGTTATAATAAAATTAGCATGAGTGCGATTTAACAACAGGTGCATTCAAGTAGCACCTTCAACATAGTAAAAAGCCCCAAGGGTGCTTCACGGAAGCGAAATCAAACACATTTTGACACCAAACCACAAGTTAGGACAGATAACCAAAAGTTTTTTCGGCTATTTATTTGTCCAGGGGATGTGGGCATCGATGGCAAGGCCAGCATTTATTGCCCATCCCTAATTGCCCCGTGAGAAGGTGGTGGTGAGCCGCCTTCTTGAACCACTGCAGTCCGTGTGGTGAACGTGCTTTCACAGTGCTGACTTTATCGGAGCAGTTTGGTACAACGGAGTGTCTCGCTGGGCCATTAAGAGTCAACCACACTGCTGTGGGTCTGGAGTCACATAGCGGCCAGACCGGGTAAGGGCGGCAGATTTCCTTCCCGAAAGGTCATCAGTGAACCCGATGGGTTTTTACAACAATCCGGTAGTCAATGGTCACTATTACTGACACTGGCTTTTTAATTCCAGATTTATTTAATTAACTGAATTTAAATTCCCCAGCTACCTTGGTGGGATTTGAACTCGGGTTTCCGGATCACCAGTCCAGGTCTACGGGATCGCTGGTCGAGTGACATTACCACTGAGCTACGGATATAGGGAAGCCGTCAGGGAGCAGTGTCCCGCCACGGGACCCTGAACCCTGAATAGTCCGGGGGGAGGGCCGGGGGGTGGGGGAGATCTGCGGACAGACCCAACTGAACCCAAACGCAGTAAAATGCCAGAGTTTCTCCGAACCTCCTCGGCCCAAGAGTCACGAAACTCCCGCTTTGCTGCCAAGTGAGTCAAGATTAGTCCGGAAATTCGAAAAAGCCCGTTTCTTCTTGACAACAAAAGCTGCCACGCAGCAATTGCGGGGCACAGATCACGCTGGCAGGGAGACGGGGGGGTGGGGGTGGGTTAACCAGCAAAGTGCGAGGGTTTACAGAATGTGGGTGTCACTGGCAAGGCCGGCATTTAATGCCCATCCCTTAATTGCCCATTGAGAAGGTGGTGGTGAGCCGCATGTCAGAGGGGGCACTTAAGAGTCAACCACATCGCTGTGGGTCTGGAGTCACATATCAGCCAGGCCGGGTAAGGGCAGCAGATTTCCTTCCCTAAAAAAGGACATTAGTGAACCCGATGGGTTTTTACGACAATCCGGTAGTTTAATGGTCACCATTACTGACACTGACTTCTTATTCCACATTTATTTAATTAACTGATTTTAAATTCCCCAGCTGCCTTGGTGGGATTTGAACACATATCTCCGGATCATTAATCCAGGCCTCGGGATTACTAGTCTTGTGACATAACCACGATGCTGCTGTACCCCTGGTCCAAATGTTTATGAAGATACTGAATACCACATCAACGTTCTCCAGCTGTCGTATGCTGACCGCACCTTTCAGAACCCTTCACATTCTTAAATGGGATGTGACAGAACGTGTTGGATCGCGAGAAAATATTGCACAGAATGAGCCAGTAACCCACACTGCAATATACGGGACACGATTCACGCAACCGGGGTCTGCAGTCAAAGCCCCGCCAGCAGCCAGACACGGTCCAACGACCCTGTGAGTCACAGCCACTGCCTCTCTGAGGTAAGCCCAGTATTTGTTGGTCTGTCTAGTGGGCCACATCATCCAGGAACTCTTCCACCTGTTGGCACAGTAATAAACGGGTGCAAAGGGTCCCACTCACGAGTCAGGACACAACGACACAAGCCTTAAAATGTCCTTCTTTTCAAACACTATGTCAAAGGCGATAGATGAATGTCATCACCATCATAGGCAGTCCCTCGGAATCGAGGAAGACTTGCTTCCACTCTTAACATGAGTCCTTAGGTGACTGAACTGTCCAATATGAGAACCACAGACTCGGTCACAGGTGGGACAGACAGTGGTTGAGGGAAGGGGAGGGTGGGACTGGTTTGCCACACGCTCCTTCCGCTGCCTGCGCTTGGTTTCTGCACGCTCTCGGGCGACGAGACTCGAGGTGCTCAGCGCCCTCCCGGATGCACTTCCTCCACTTAGGGCGGATTGGTCTTTGGGCCAGGGACTCCCAGGTGTCGGTGGGGATGTTGCACTTTATCAGGGAGGGCTTTGAGGGTGGTCCCTTGTAACGTTTCCTCTGCCCCACCTTTGGCTCGTTTGCCGTGAAGGAGTTCCGAGTAGAGCGCTTGCTTTGGGGAGTCTCGTGTCTGGGGCATGCGGACAATGTGGCCCTGCCCAGCGGAGCTGATCGAGTGTGTGGTCAGTGCTTCGATGCTGGGGATGTTGGGCCTGGTCGAGGACGCTAACGTTGGTGCGTCTGTCCTCCCAGGGGATTTGCAGGATCTTGCGGAGACATCGTTGGTGGTATCTCTCCAGCGACTTGAGGTGTCTACTGTACATGGTCCACGTCTCTGAGCCGGCTTGGACAGGCTGGATGCGGGGAGGATGTTTCCCCGGGGCTGGGAAGTCTAGAACAAGGGGTCACAGTCTCGGGATACGGGGTAGGAAATTTAGGACGAGATGAGGAGAAATGTTCTCACTCAGAGGGTGGTGAACCTGTGGAATTCTCTCCCACAGAAGGCTGTGGAGGCCAAGTCACTGAATATATTTAAGAGGGAGATAGATAGATTTCTAGACACAAAAGGCATCAGAGATTATGGGGAGAAAGCAGGAATATGGCGTTGAGATAGAGGATCAGTCATGATCGTATTGAATGGCGGTGCAGACTCGATGGGCCGAATGGCCTACTACTGCTCCTATTTTCTATGTTTCAATGTCTCTGAGCCATACAGGAGGGCGGGTATCGCTACAGCCCTGTAAACCATGAGCTTGGTGGCAGATTTGAGGGCCTGGTCTTCAAACACTCTTTTCCTCAGTTGGCTGAAGTTCTTGTTGTTGAATAGGCCATTGGGCCCCTTGAGCCTGTTCCACCATTCAATGAGCTCACGGCTGATCTGTCACCGTTAATACTCTTCCTTACCCAACAAAAATCTGTCGATCTCAGTTTCGACATTTTCATTTGAGCCCCCCGCTCCCCGCCCCCCCACCCCCTCAGCCTCAACAGCATTTTTACGGGAAAGAGATTCCCACCAGAATTGCCACCCGACTTCACCCCTGAACGGCCTGGCTCTAATTTTAAGGTTATGCCCCACCAGAAGAAATAGTCTCCCTCTAATCTACCCTTATGTAGGCAGCACACTGGCCTTTGAGGGTCAGAACATTGTGGGTTCAAGTCCCACTCCAGGAACGTGAGCACATAAATCGAGGCTGACACTCCCCGTGCAGTACTGAGGGAGCGCCGCACTGTCGGAGGGGCAGTACTGAGGGAGCGCCGCACTGTCGGAGGGGCAGTACTGAGGGAGCGCCGCACTGTCGGAGGGGCAGTACTGAGGGAGCGCCGCACTGTCGGAGGGGCAGTACTGAGGGAGCGCCGCACTGTCGGAGGGGCAGTACTGAGGGAGCGCCGCACTGTCGGAGCGGCAGTACTGAGGGAGCGCCGCACTGTCGGAGGGGCAGTACTGAGGGAGTGCCGCACTGTCGGAGGGGCAGTGCTGAGGGAGCGCCGCACTGTCGGAGGGGCAGTGCTGAGGGAGCGCCGCACTGTCGGAGGGGCAGTGCTGAGGGAGTGCCGCACTGTTGGAGGGGCGGTGCTGAGGGAGCGCCGCACTGTCGGAGGGGCAATGCTGAGGGAGTGCTGCACTGTTGGAGAGGCAGTGCTGAGGGAGCGCAGCACTGTCGGAGGGGCAGTGCTGAGGGAGTGCCACACTGTCGGAGGTGCCGTCTTTCGGATGAGACATTAAACTGAGGCCCCGTCTGCTCTCTCAGGTGGATGTAAAAGATCCCATGGCATTATTTCAAAGAAGAGCAGAGGAGTCCTGGGGCCAATATTTATCCCTCAATCAACATAACTAAAACAGATTATCTGGTCATTATCACATTGCTGTGTGTGGGAGCTTGCTGTGCGCAAGTTGGCTGCCGGGTTTCCCACATTACAGCAGTGACTACACTCCAAAAAGTACTTCATTGGCTGTAAAGCACTTTGAGACGTCCGGTGGTCGTGAAAGGCGCTATATAAATGCAAGTCTTTCTTTCTTCTTATTAATTCCTTTAATCATCTTAAAGCACCTCTGTGAGATCGCCCCTAACTCGAGGGAATAGGTGCAGCACCAATGGGAATGGTAGGGTTTGAGGTGTTGCCTGCACAGATTCACAAAGCACAACGAAGAATTCAACGGTGGGGAAATGTTCAGCGATGCTGGGTCAGTAAGTGGCAGCTCTTGTGAGATGGAAAGTTGGCTCAATAATCTCATCAATTGGTTAATTATACAGGATGCTGGAACGCATGCAGTCAGGAAGTCGTATGATCTTTTTACGAGGGCTTAATGTATCTGCATTAAATATTAGTTTTAATAATTAATTATGTTTGATTGCAGTAATGATTAGCTTACAGGGTCACAGGTTTACCATCTCCTCTTTTTAATAACCTAAGTTGAGAAAATTCAACTCTGTCGCTCAGTATCCTGGGGGCGTTTGTCAAATATTTTGTCATAACACTCCTGCAAAGCACCTTGGGGCGGTTTACAGACAACAACAACAACTTGCGTTTATCTAGCGCCTTTAACGTACTGACACGTCCCATGGCGCTTCATCATCATCATAGGCGGTCCCTCGAAGTGAGGATGACTCGCTTCCACGCCAAAAAGGGATGAGTTCCCAGGTGTTTCGATGAAGGACCTAATATCCCGGATCCCGAACTACATCCTGAAGGGTGGAAGATGCCTGTGGGTGGATTGTTTTAACGTGGGGTGACCGTTGCACACCAGCCACCACACGGGGCTTGACAGAGCGAGGTCTTGGTCCAGGGGCAAGGGTTGAACCAGGACGACTGGAGACCAGCTCTGCTGCACGGGCCTAGTGCGCGCACACATCGCACAGTGTGGGCTGGGTCCGTGCTGCCCCTGGGGCCCTCGCCTCCCCTAGACCCCGAACTCGCGCCTCTCCCGGGCCCCGATCACGTCCCTCTACAATCTCTCGCCGCTCCTTCGCCCTGACCTCGCCGCTCCTGCTGTACCTGCCCACGCTCCAATCACCGACCTGGACCTTGATGACGTCACCGATGTCGCCCTCCTGCACCAGCTCGCGCTGTACCTTGCCGTGGTACACCGCCACGCTGCCCATGGTCGCCGCTCCTTTTATGGCCCCGACCTGCCGCTGATGGGTCTCTCGCAGGTCGGGGCCTTCTTGGGACATTTTAAAGACAACAACTTGTATTTATATAGCGCCTTTAACATAATGAAACGTCCCGAGGTGCTTTACAGGAGCGTTGTAAGACAAAAAATGTGACACCGAGCCACAGAAGGAGAAATTAGGGCAGGTGACCAAAAAGCTTGGTCAAAGAGGTCGGTTTTAAGGAGCGTCTTGAAGGAGGAAAGGGAGGCGGAGAGGTTTAGGGAGGGAGTTCCAGAGCTTGGGGCCCAGGCAACAGAAGGCACGGCCACCGATGGTGGAGCGATTATAATCAGGAATGCTCAGGAGGGCAGAATTAGAGGAGCGCAGAGATCTCGGGGGGTTGTGGGGCTGGAGGAGATTACAGAAATAGGGAGGGGCGAGGGCCATGGAGGGATTTGAAAACAAGGATGAGGATTTTGAAATCGAGGCGTTGCTTAACCGGGAGCCAATGTAGGTCAGTGAGCACAGGGGGTGATGGGTGAGCGGGACTCGGTGCAAGTTAGGACACAGGGCAGCGAGCACAGGTGAGTGATGGGTGAGTGGGACTCGGTGCGAGTTAGGACACGGGGCAGCGAGCACAGGGGGTGATGGGTGAGCGGGACTCGGTGCGAGTTAGGACACAGGGCAGCGAGCACATGGGGTGATGTGTGAGCGGGACTCGGTGCGAGTTAGGACACGGGGCAGCGAGCACAGGGGGTGATGGGTGAGCGGGACTCGGTGCGAGTTAGGACACGGGGCAGTGAGCACAGCGGGTGATGGGTGAGCGGGACTGGGTGCGAGTTAGGACACGGGGGCAGTGAGCACAGGGGGTGATGGGTGAGCGGGACTGGGTGCGAGTTAGGACACGGGGGCAGTGAGCACAGGGGGTGATGGGTGAGCGGGACTGGGTGCGAGTTAGGACACGGGGGCAGTGAGCACAGGGGGTGATGGGTGAGCGGGACTGGGTGCGAGTTAGGACACGGGGGCAGTGAGCACAGGGGGTGATGGGTGAGCGGGACTTGGTGTGAGTTGGGACACGGGGCAGTGAGCACAGGGGGTGATGGGTGAGCGGGACTCGGTGCGAGTTAGGACACGGGGCAGTGAGCACAGGGGGTGATGGGTGAGCGGGACTTGGTGCGAGTTGGGACACGGGGCAGCCGAGTTTTGGATCACCTCGAGTTTAAAGACGCCGTATAAAAGCACATTATTGGTGTTCCTCAATGAATAATGATTAACTTTCTCGTACTCAACAGCAAACAAAACACCGCATGCGTTACAGTTCGTTTCCTGAGGTTGATGCAAAGCTGCGATTGAAAAGGTAAACTGTTGGTCTTAACACTGTGAATGGTTGAGATGGTAACAGTCAGTAATAAAAATCTCCCAATGATGACTAGCTGCCCCTTTATTGAGTTCCCCGAGTGTTAATCGGAAATTGCAATCCCCAGACACTAATTGGTGGAGAGACTAAAGCCTTCAAATGGACCTCTGCTGTGCATTTTATTATCTCGTTAAAGTTGACCGAGGAAGGCAAATGATTCACTGATGCTATCTGCAGAATCCTTCAAACATCCATCAGCAATAAAATCTAATACAAAGGCAAAATATTGCAGTGCTGTAATCTGAAATAAAAACAGAAGATACTGGAACTACTCAGTGGGTCAGGCAGTATCTGTGGACAGTTAACAAACATAAGAAATAGGAGCAGGAGTCGGCCATTCGGCCCCTCGAGCCTGCTCCGCCATTCAGTAAGATCATGGCTGATCTGATCATGGACTCAGCTCCACTTCCCCGCCCGCTCCCCATAACCCTCGACTCCCTTATCGCTCAAAAATCTGTCTCTCTCCACCTTAAATATATTCAATGACCCAGCCTCCACAGCTCCCTGAGGCAGAGAATTCCACAGATTCACCCCCCTCTGGGAGAAGAAATTCCTCCTCATCTCCGTTTTAAATGGGTGACCCCTTATTCTGAAACTATGCGCCCCCTAGTTCTAGATTCCCCCACGAGGGGAACCATCCTCTCTGCATCTACCCTGTCCAGCCCGCTCAGAATCTTATACGTTTCAATAAGATCACCTCTCAGTCTTCTAAACTCCAATGAGTACAGGCCCAACCTGCTCAACCTTTCCTCTTAAGACAACCCCTTCATCTCAGGAATCAACCGAGTGAACCTTCTCTAAACTGCCTCCAATGCAAGTATATGTTAATGTTTCAGGTCGATGACCCTTCATCAGAACTGGGAGCAACAGGAACTAACTAAACGATCGCAACTCAAACACGCACAGCTGACAGGGTTGCTGTATTGTATTTTCTTTATGGGATCTTTGCTTAAGAATTCACAGCGACACATTGCTATTAAGAACTCGTTGGTTTATTAGCAAAAGGTTTAACAATCACACAACACATTACCAGTTCATCCACCAGGCTCACAACCGCCTGCCCCATCGTGGATCCCCCGAACCCAACTGGCCAGGGTTTTATTGAGTCTTGTGAACATCACGTGACTGGCTAAGCCACTCCCAACTCAACAGCTCTACAACTATTTTTGGTAGAACACTTAAATCAAGTGCCCCCCTTTTGGCCCCCCACATTTCCAAATAAAACTTTAACTGAAACTTAAATCAACTTTAAATTTGGTTGCCGGGGGCGATGATGCACTCCAGTCCCTCCGGTGCCCACCTCTCGCGGAAGGCCGTGAGCGTACCTCAACAGCCCGAATGTGTTTATTTAGCTTCCCCTCAAATCATCATCTTAGGTGGTCCCTCGAACGAGGATAACTTGCTTCCACAAGAGTTCACAGATGTTTCAATGAAGGACCCGATGTTCCAGGTCCTGAACTCCAATTGAGGGGGTGGAAGATGCCTGTGGGTGGATTGTTTTAACTTGGGGTGGCCGTTGCACTCCAGCCACCACACGGGGCTTGACCGAGCTAGGTCTTGGTCCAGGGGCAAGGGTTAACCAGGACGACTGGAGACCAGCTCTGCTGCACGGACCCAGTGCGCTCACATATCGCACAGTGTGGGCTGGGCCCGTGCTGCCCCTGGGCCCTCGCCTCTCCTGGGCCCCGAACCCTCATTCGCCGCACCTCCGCCCACGATCTCTCGCTACTCCTCCGCCACAAACATTTGCCGCGCCTCCGCCCTGACCTTCCCACTCCTCTGCTGTACCTGGTACACCTATGCTCCTGTCCACACTCCAAACAGCGTCGATACTATTCGCCTCAAGCCCTCCCTGTGGCAGCGAGTTCCACATTCTCACCACTCTCTGGGTAAAGAAGTTTCTCCTGAATTCCCCTGTTGGATTTATCAGTGACTGTCTTATATTGATGGCCCCCTAGTTCTGGTCTTTCCCCCCACAAGAGGAAACATCTTCTCTACGTCTACCCTAATCGAAACCCTTTCAGAATTCTAAAGAGCTCAGGTCACTTTCTCAGCCTTCTGTTGTATAGAGAAACCTTCCCCAACCCATTGAGCCTTTCCCGCTGTGTCGAGCCCTTCAGTTCAGGTATTGTCCTTGCATGGTTCAGTTGGGAGAGCAGATATAGACTGGGCTGCAGGAAAGCTGCTATTTTGTATATTGATCCGAGGACTATGTACGATGAGTGAGGATGGGGAGAAAAATCTGTTCATGGGGGTAAATAATTGTAGATTTTTGCCCAGATTGTCTGTATTTGGTCAGAACAGAGCGGCTTTGTAAAGAAACCCTGATGGACACAGGTTTTAACTGGAAGCCCTCATCCGTGCCTTTGTTACCTCAAGACTTGACTATTCCAACGCACTCCTGGTTGGCCTCTCACATTCTACCCGACGTAAACTGGAGGTGATCCAAAACTCGGATGTCCATGTCCTAACTCGCACCGAGTCCCGCTCACCCATCACTCCCTGTGCTCACTGCCCCGTGTCCAAACTCGCACCGAGTCCCGCTCACCCATCACCCCCTGTGCTCACTGCCCCGTGTCCTAACTCACACCCAGTCCCGCTCACCCATCACCCCCTGTGCTCGCTGCCCCGTGTCCTAACTCGCACCGAGTCCCGCTCACCCATCACCCCCTGTGCTCGCTGCCCCGTGTCCTAACTCGCACCGAGTCCCGCTCACCCATCACCCCCTGTGCTCGCTGCCCCGTGTCCTAACTCGCAACGAGTCCCGCTCACCCATCACCCCCTGTGCTCACTGCCCCGAGTCCTAACTCGCACCGAGTCCCGCTCACCCATCACCCCCTGTGCTCATTGCCCCGTGTCCTAACTCGCACTGAGTCCCGCTCACCCATCACCCCTCCATGCTCGCTGCCCCGTGTCCTAACTCGCACCGAGTCCCGCTCACCCATCACCCCCTGTGCTCGCTGCCCCGTGTCCTAACTCGCACCCAGTCCCGCTCACCCATCACCCCCTGTGCTCGCTGCCCCGTGTCCTAACTCGCACCAAGTCCCGCTCACCCATCACCCCCCTGTGCTCGCTGACCGACATTGGCTTCCAGTTAAGCAACACTCGATTTCAAAATTCTCATCCTTGTTTACAAATCCCTCCATGACACTCACTCCTCCCTATCTCTGTAATCTCCTCCAGCCCCACAACCCCCCCAGAGATCTCTGCGCCCCTCAAACTCTGCCCTCTTGAGCATCCCTTGTTATAATCGCTCCACCATCGGTGGCCGTGCCTTCTGTTGCCTGGGCCCCAAGCTCTGGAACTCCCTCCCTAAACCTCTCTACCTCTCTCTCCTCCTTCAAGACGCTCCTTAAAACCTACCTCCAGGAAGGATATTACGATCGGATGGAGTTGTGAAACTTCAGTTAGTTTTCGATTCCGTGTGAAAGTGCTGCTGGTTTGAAGCGGCCCCTGCTGCATTAGAGAGGAATCGCAGGCAATGTCCCGCACATCATAGAATCAGGAGGAGGCCATTCGGCCCATCGTTTCTGTGCCGGCTCTGTGAACGAGCGATCCAATCAATCCCACTCCCCCCGCTCTTTCCCCACAGCCCTGCATTTTTTTTTACTTTTTCAAGTATTTATCCAATTTCCCTTTTGAAAGTTACTATTGAATCTGCTCCTACCGACCTTCCACACAGCATGTTCCCGACTTGCTGTGTAAAAGAAAATTAATTCTCCTCGTCTCCCCCTCTGGCTCTTTTGCCAATTATCTTAAATCTGTGTCCCTCTGGTTACCGACCCCCGCGCCACTGGAAATATCAGTGATTATCACCAACGATGTCTCCGCAAGATCCTGCAAATCCCCCGGGAGGACAGACGCACCAACGTTAGCGTCCTCGACCAGGCCCAACATCCCCAGCATCGAAGCACTGACCACACTCGATCAGCTCCGCTGGGCAGGGCCACGTTGTTCACATGCCCCCTGACACGAGACTCCCAAAGCAAGTGCTCTACTCGGAACTCCTTCATGGAAAACGAGCCAAAGGTGGGCAGAGGAAACGTTACAGGGACCACCCTCAAAGCCTCCCTGATAAAGTGCAATATCCCCACCGACACCTGGGAGTCCCGGGCCAAAGACCAGTCCCGCCCTAAGTGGAGGAAGTGCATCCGGGAGGGCGCTGAGCACCTCGAGTCTCGTCGCCGAGAGCGTGCAGAAAGCAAGCGCAGGCAGCGTGCGGCAAACCAGTCCCACCCTCCCCTCCCTCAACCACTGTCTGTCCCACCTGTGACAGGGACTGTGGCTCTCGTATTGGACTATTCAGCCACCTAAGGACTCATTTTTAGAGTGGAAGCAAGTCTTCCTCGATTCAGAGGGACTGCCTCTGATGATGACATATCACGGACCGGTGCCCAGGTGTGTTTGGAGGATTAATGAGGGATCAGGGACGTCAGCAGGAGTCAACACTCCATCCATAAAAGAAAGAGTTGCATTTATATAGTGACTTTCACCACCTCAGGGTGTCCCAAAGTTCTTTGCAGCCAATGAAGAATTTTTTAAAGATGTGTTGTTGGAAACGCAGCCGCCAATTACACACAGCAAACTCCCTCAAACAGCAACGCGTTGCTGACCAGATAATCTATTCGCTGGTCATGAAAGGCGCTTTATAAATGCAAGTATTCCTTTCCTCTCTCTCGGGTGGATTACACTCGGATTGTGTCGCAGTTACAAGCTCCAGCAGCAGATGGCGCACGTCTAAAACAACGCCCTTTGTCAAACCTGACCCTGCTCACGCAGAGCTCGACTTCAACCAGCGCACAGCAAGCTCCCACAAACAGCAACGTGATAATGACCAGATCATCTGTTTTAGTGATGTTGGCGGAGGGATAAATATTGGGCCCAGGACACCGGGGAGAACTCCCCCTGCTCTTCTTCGAAATAGTGTCATGGGATCTTTTACATCCACCTGAGAGAGCAGACTATTCCACGAAGAGAGATTGAGTAGGCCGATATTCTCTCGAGTTTAGAAGAATGAGAGGTGATCTCATTGAAACATACAACATTCTTACAGGGCTTGACAGGGTAGATGCAGGGAGGATGTTTCCCCCCCGGGCTGGGGAGTCTAGAACCAGGGGTCACAGTCCCAGGATAAGGGGTCGGCCATTTAGGACTGAGATGAGGAGAAACTTCTTCACTCAGAGGGTGGTGAATCTTTTAGAATTCTGTGCCCCAGAGGGCTGTGGAGGCTCAGTCGTTGAGTATATTCAAGGCTGAGATCGATAGATTTTTGGATATTAAGGGAATCGAGGGATATGGGGATCGGGCGGGAAAGTGGAGTTGAGGTCGAAGATCAGCCGTGATCTCATTGAATGGTGGAGCAGGCTCGAGGGGCCGAATGGCCGACTCCTGCTCCTATGTTCTGTTCATGTTCAGGCGGGGCCTCGGTTTAACGTCTCATGCGAAAGACGGCCCCTCCGACAGTGCGGCACTCCCTCAGCACTGACCCTCCGACAGTGCGGCGCTCCCTCAGCACTGCCCCTCCGACAGTGCGGCGCTCCCTCAGCACTGCCCCTCCGACAGTGCGGCGCTCCCTCAGCACTGCCCCTCCGACAGTGCGGCGCTCCCTCAGCACTGCCCCTCCGACAGTGCGGCGCTCCCTCAGCACTGCCCCTCCGACAGTGCGGCGCTCCCTCAGTACTGCCCCTCCGACAGTGCGGCGCTCCCTCAGCATTGCCCCTCCGACAGTGCGGCGCTCCCTCAGTACTGCCCCTCCAACAGTGTGGCGCTCCCTCAGCACTGCCCCACTGATAGGGCAGCAGTAGGGAGCAGGAATCCAGGCCCCACTAACTCCGGTAATTGTAAGTCCTGTAGTAAGGCCTTGCCTGGTGAAAGGACCCTTCAGTCATTAAGTCCGTCACTTCATCTCTCCCCGCCCTCCTTTAGCCGCGATCTCATTGAATGGCGGAACAGGGCAGCAGGTGCATGGGAACACCACCACCTTCGCGTCACACACCTTCCCGACCTTAAAATATATCGGCCGTTCCTTCATCGTCGCTGGGTCACAATCCTGGAACTCCCTCCCTAACAGCACTGTGTGGGAGCACCTTCACCACACGGACTGCAGCGGTTCAAGAAGGCGGCTCACCACCACCTTCTCGAGGGGCAATTAGGGACGGGCAATAAATGCCGGGCCTTTGCCAGCGACAGTCACACATCCCGAAAACGAATGTTTTAAAAAACAGGTTCGAGGGGCTGAATGGCCTCCTCCTGTTGCTACGTTCCCTGGCTTGGTTCCTGCTCATAAACTGTTCAGCTGTAACACAGAATAACAGAGTGCGGGAGGCCATTCAGCCCGTCCTACCTGTACCGGCTCTTTGGGAGAGCGATCTAATCAATTCCCCCCACCCCCCCCCTCTGCTCTTTAGAAAGTCTACGTGTTGAAAATCGCTGGTGCAACAACACAAACCAAACACGGCAAACCTCAGAGTTGAAATCTCAGTTTTTTAATGAGTTATACAGTAGTTCTACTTTATTAGAAGGGTCAGACTATTAAAGTATAAAATCTATTGTCATTTGGTCGCATGGACTGCACTGTAGTGTTAAACCGAGTGGGTCCCCCCCAACACATTTCTCGGATAGTATATCGGCCACAACGGAGCCCTTCTCCCTTGCCCGGAGCCCGCCCGCTGTGACTGGGATCAAGTTTATGCACAGAATTTGCATTTACGTATCTAACAATAACAAACTGCATTTATATATACCCTCCACGGTCTGCAGTTTGCTGGTGAAATAATTCCGCTGCAATTGGGAGATTTTGCTGCAGTATGAAGAAATAGATCCTGTTTGTTTTAATTTGGCTGCAGTTTGAAGAAATAGACCCTGTTTGTTTTAATTTGGCTGCAGTTTGAAGAAATAGATTCTGTTTGTTTTAATTTGGCTGCAGTTTGAAGAAATAGATCCTGTTTGTTTTAATTTGGCTGCAGTTTGAAAAAAATAGATCCTGTTTGTTTTAATTTTGCTGCAGTTTGAAGAAATAGACCCTGTTTGTTTTAATTTTGCTGCAGTTTGAAGAAATAGACCCTGTTTGTTTTAATTTTGCTGCATTTGGAGAAATAGATCCTGTTTGTTTTAATTTTGCTGCAGTTTGAAGAAATAGATCCTGTTTGTTTTAATTTGTGAGCAAATTATAAGCACAAGTCCTGGCCCATCTCCTGCTCATTGGCAGACACAGTTGTGTCAACGTTCACTCTGATGTATAAAATACAACGCTAATGTTGCTCACTGTTTCTAAAAGGTCTGCCTTTCCTTCCGAAGGCACTCACTCGCCTCCCCCACCCCCCTCCCCCATGGGATACTCGAACCACATGTCGGGCTGCGCTGCCTCAGCCATTCCCCATGTGCGGTTCTGGCCAGCGAGAACCAGTGGGCTCTTCAACCATGGGGAGCATCACAATCCTATCCTTGCCAAATGTCCGCACATTCCGTCAGAGGCTGGGGCGATCTGGACTGAGAATCCTTTTGTATTTATAACCTCCCCCACTCCCTCCCCAAGGATGATCAGTTCCAGAGCCTTCAGTGCCAAGCCCGTGAACATAACTAATTTAGGGATCAAATGGCAGGCCATTCGGCCCAGACCTGGGATATTCCTGGTCCGCGCGGCTCAGAAATGTACCGCATGGTTCATTTAGGACAAGCCCAAACCCACAATATTTAAAAGGTTAAAGGTCCCTGGTTAGTTAGTAGGCCTTCCTGTCATGTGGTACAAAACTTAGAGCATTTCCTGTCACATGACATTGTTTTTGATGATCAGTAGTGATAGTTGCTAAGCACATTAGAGTGGGAACATTAATCTTCCGTTCTCCCATCGGCCCGGGCAGGAATCTCCCAAGGAGTGGCACTGGACATGGAGGTTGAAGGGTTGGACAAGTGGCCTAGCTCAGGACCAGGCCTGATTATTCACAAGGTCGTGGACTGGGGCCTCCCCCAAACGCCTACAACCGGCGACAGAGACAAAGTCCCCATCGGGGAGAGACCAGCTTTCGGATCTGGTCCAGCCAGGTTTCACCGGAAGCATCGTGGCTGGTCGGGACGTTTGAGCTCAAATGCAAACGAAGAGATGCCCCATTTGGCGAAGCCTTTGGGTTGGGCAATAGTTGGAGATTTGAAGCACCTTCTCATAGGGCAATGGTGGAGGGACAATAAATGACTTTCCAGGAACACCCACACCACCCAGAATGAATAAAAAATAAATCATTGCCTCTCTCTTCACCTCCCTTTCCCCCAAACTCAATTTCCCTCCACTCCTCGCCTCAACTTTTGCCTTGGGTCCAATGGTCATCCACCAGGTCCTTCTCCATATCGGAGCATGGGCAATGAGAGTCAATGGGCTGCTCAACCAAGGGGAGCCTCACACACCCCAGCCTGGTCGTGATCTCACGCCAAGGCGCTCAGATACGCACCTTCCTTACCGGGTTAAGCGGGAGCCAGAATCTTGGGTGATGCTCCGTCCTAGCTCGAGGCTGCAAAGTGATGGTACTGCTGGCAGTACCATCGCTCCCAGAGGGCCTTGGTGAGACCGCACCTGGAGTATTGTGTGCAGTTTTGGTCTCCTTACCTAAGGAAGGATACACTTGCCATAGAGGGAGTGCAGCGAAGGTTCACCAGACTGATTCCTGGGATGGCAGGACTGTCGTATGAGGAGAGATTGGGTCGACTGGGCCTGTATTCACTAGAGTTTAGAAGAATGAGAGGGGATCTCATTGAAACGTATAAAATTCTGACGGGGTTGGACAGACTGGATGCGGGGAGGATGTTTCCCCGGGGCTGGGAAGTCTAGAACAAGGGGGCACAGTCTCAGGATACGGGGGAGGAAATTTAGGACCGAGATGAGGAGAAATGTTTTCACTCAGAGGGAGGTGAACCTGTGGAATTCTCTACCACAGAAGGCTGTGGAGGCCAAGTCACTGAATATATTTAAGAGGGAGGTGGATAGATTTCTAGAAACAAAAGGCATCAAGGGGTATGGGGAAAAAGCGGGAATATGGTGTTGAGATAGAGGATCAGCCATGATCATATTGAATGGTGGTACAGACTAGAGGGGCCGAATGGCCTACTACTGCTTCTATGTACGGTGGTGTAGAGGTTATGTTACAGGACTAGTGATCCAGAGATCGCGAGTTCAAACCCCACCACGGGAGTCTGCAAATTTGAATTTAGTTTTAAAACAGCAAATTCACCAGGTAGCCATAGTTACAGCATTCAATAAGGTCGGGGGTGGGGGAGCTTGTCGATGGGGCTCGAGAGTTCTGGGGAGATTTGGCCGCTAATCCTGGAGATAATGACCACAAGCCTGGATGATGAGGTAGGTTTTAAGGAGCGTCTTAAAAGAGGAAAGAGGGAGAGGTTAAGGGTCAAACATACGGGAAACAGTAGCATAGTGGTGATGTCACTGGACCAGTAATCCCGAGGCCCGGACTGATGATCCGGAGACCAGAGTTCAAATCCCACCACGGCAGCTGGGGAATTTAAATTCAGTTAATTAAATAAATCCGGAATTAAAAAGCCAGCGTCAGTAATGGTGAGCATGAAGCTCGTAAAAACCCATCGGGTTCACTAATATCCTTTAGGGAAGGAAATCTGCCGTCCTTGGTGAAGCCTCACCTGGAGTATTGTGTACAGTTTTGATCTCCTAATCGGAGGAAGGCCATTCTTGCTATTGAGGGAGTGCAGCGAAGGTTCACCAGACTGATTCCCGGGATGGCAGGACTGACATATGAAGAAAGACTGGATCGACTGGGCTTATATTCACTGGAGTTTAGAAGAATGAGAGGGAATCTCATAGAAACATATAAAATTCTGACGGGATTGGACAGGTTAGATGCAGGAAGAATGTTCCCGATGTTGGGGGAGTCCAGAACCAGGGGTCACAGTCTAAGGATAAGGGGTGAGCCATTTAGGACCGAGATGAGGAGAAACTTCTTCACTCAGAGAATTGTGAACCTGTGGAATTCTCTACCACAGAAAGTTGTTGAGGCCAGTTCGTTAGATATATTCAAAAGGGAGTTAGAAGTGGCCCTTACGGCTAAAGGGATCAAGGGGTATGGAGAGAAAGCAGGAGTGGGGTACTGAAGTTGCATGATCAGCCATGATCATATTGAATGGCGGTGCAGGCTCGAAGGGCCGAATGGCCTACTCCTGCACCTATTTTCTATGTTTCTATGTTTTACCCGGTCTGGCCAATATGTGACTCCAGACCCACAGCATTGTGGTCGACTGCCCTCTGAAATGGCCCAGCGAGACTCACTCACCCACCTGCTCAGGGCACCGAGGCATGGGCAAGAAATGCCAGCCTTGCCAGTGATGCCCACATCCCAATATTGAAAAAAAAGTTACAGACTCAACTTAACACTGGAGTGCGCTACGCTAATTTAGCACCAATCGGGGTGGAGCTCAGGGCCGTGTGGCTCGGTACCACAGCGGCTGAGGCTACAGGAAGCAGCGATTGTGTGTGTGTGTGTGTGTGTGTGTATTTTAATTGGAAGTATCGATACCAGGTCTGTCTCCTCTTAATATGGGTTTAAAAACGTAGAAATTGTGAGAGAGCGACTTAAGACAGAACGAACAATTCGAAACATGCTTTGGGGGGGGGGAGGCGAGGGAGAAGAGGGCAAGATAGTGGTCCAGAATTGCGACAGGTATGCAGTTCCCGAGGCGATGGTCCAATTGCTCTCTCGGGATTCACTGCTGCAGGATCCAGGTATCGGGAGCAGAGACCACCTGTGGGCCAGGTACACCTCACAGCGCCCTCTGCTGGCGCAAAACTGCTTTTACATCGTTTCAAATCACTCTGCTTCAGACGAACCCGTATAAAAACACAGGATCGGCCCCAACTGGAGTATTGTGTCCAGTTCTGGGCGCCGGACTTTAGGAAGGATGTGAAGGCCTTAGAGAGGGTGCGGAAAAGATTTACCAGAACGATTCCAGGGACGAGGGACGTGGATAGACTGGAGAAGCCGGGGTTGTTCTCCTTGGAGCAGAGAAGGTCGAGAGATTTGATCGAGGTGTTCAAACATCATGAGGGGTCTGGACAGAGTAGATCGAGAGAAGCTGTTCTCATTGGCGGAAGGGTCGAGAACCAGAGGGACACAGATTTAAGGCGATTGGCAGAAAGACGACACGAGGGATAACCTTTTGACGCAGCGAGTGGTTAGGATCTGGAATGCGCTGCCTGAGAGGGTGATGGAGGCAGACTCAATCGTGGCTTTCAAAAGGGAGTTGGATAAGTCCCTGAAGGACAATGTTTTGCAGGGCTACGGGGAAAGGGCGGGGGGAGCGGGACTGGCTGAGGTGTTCCTGCAGAGAGCCGGCACGGGCTCGACGGGACGAACGGCCTCCTCCTGTGTTGTGACCGTTGTGTGATTCACGGTTCCAAATGGGCCTTTCAAATTGCTGATCGGGTCGCCTACCGAAAACAAAATAAAGGGAGGGTCTGAACTGCTTTTCACACCGTAACCATGGGCCAATGGTACTGAGGGCGAGGGAGCCACAGCGGGCGGATGGAGTCGAGATACAGATCGGTCGAGAGATCATTGAACGGCAGGGCAGGCTCGAGGGGCTGAATGGCCTCCTCCTCTTCCTAGAATTCTATCTTGTGGTTTGCTGGTATCAGTTAGTGGGTGATTACTAACCTTCCTTTTTTGGGAGGGGGGTGGGCGGGGTGTGAATCGTTCTCCCCCCTCAGACACAGAGCAACCTAATAGCTACTTAATAACTCCTGAATTAGGAACATAAGAAATAGGAGCAGGAGTCGGCCATTCGGCCCCTCGAGCCCGCTCCGCCATTCAATGAGATCACGGCTGATCTTCGACCTTAACTCCACTTTCCTGCCCGATCCCCATATCCCTCGATTCCTTTAATATCCAAAATCTCTCGATTTCAGCCTTGAATACACTCAACGACTGAACCTCCAGAGCCCTCTGGGGCAGAGAATTCCAAAGATACACCACCCTCTGAGTGAAGAAATTCCTCCTCCTCCTCTCAGTCCTAAATGGCCGACCCCTTATCCTGAGAATAATATAATATTCGGGATGGGCCAGGAGTCTCCAAGATTGAAGTTTGAACGCCCGGGACACTGCGGGGAGCAAAACCTAGGAGAAAACGGGCACTAAAAATTAAAAAACGGGCTTTAAAAAATTCTCATTGAACACTCTCGCTTATTAATTATTTTTTTAAAAATCACTTGACGTGTAAAAATACCGGGAAGTCGAGAATCGCCCAATCAGGGAACAGAGAGTTTGCCCACATCCCGATTGGTCGGCGAGTTGGGGGGGGGGCGGGGCATGGCGAAGACGTACGTGTTGGGCGACCAATGGCGGGAGCGCAAGGGGGGGCAGGGGGGGGGGTGGAGCCAGACCGGACCCCGGGGGGTGGGGGGGTCGTCATGCAACAAAAGCTCCGGCCGCCGACCTTCGACCTGGCGTGGTTAAGCCCTGTCCGAGCAAGGCCTCCCGATTCACTACACCAGGCCTCGGCTGCACGCTGAGTTTATTTACGGGTGGGGGGGGGGGGCTCTGGAAGGGCGGAAGGGGAAGGGGGGGGGACAGGGGATGTCCTTCCTGGAATCAAAGAGTGAGGAGAATTGTCGTCAGGGTTTCTCGTTCCTCTCCACACGTGCCGCGGGTATATTTGCGGAGGGGCCGGTGGGAGGCGGTGGGGGGGGGAGGGGTCTTCAAAGCTCCCCTTTCTTCTGGCCGCAGTCCACGCACACCCTGACCGGGTGGTCCCAGCCCCGAGAGGGCACCGGTCTCAGCTCCGGGGAACACGGGCCGCAGAAGCCTAGGCCACAGGCCCGGCAATGGTGCTTGGCCGTCTTGACGCTGAAGGGCATCTCGCAACGCCAACACGTTACCAGCTTGTGATCCGGCACCCAGTAATCGGGCCTGGCCACGTCCTTCACAAACCCTGCAAAACACCAACAGCCAGGGAACAACAGGCGTTAGTTAGCCTCCTCGCACCGACATACTGCCCCTCCGACAGTGCGGCGCTCCCTCAGCACTGCCCCTCCGACAGTGCGGTGCTCCCTCAGTACTGCCCCTCCGACAGTGCGGCGCTCCCTCAGTACTGCCCCTCCGACAGCGCGGCGCTCCCTCAGTACTGCCCCTCCGACAGTGCGGCACTCCCTCAGTACTGCCCCTCCGACAGTGCGGCGCTCCCTCAGTACTGCCCCTCCGACAGTGCGGCACTCCCTCAGTACTGCCCCTCCGACAGTGCGGCGCTCCCTCAGCACTGCCCCTCCGACAGTGCGCCGCTCCCTCAGTACTGCCCCTCCGACAGTGCGGCGCTCCCTCAGCACTGCCCCTCCGACAGTGCGCCGCTCCCTCAGCACTGCCCCTCCGACAGTGCGGCACTCGCTCAGCACTGCCCCTCCGACAGTGCGGCACTCGCTCAGCACTGGCTTATGTTCCCAAGTCCCTGGAGTGGGACTCGAACCCACGACCTTCTGACTCAAGAGGCGAGAGTGCTGCCCAGTGAGCCACAGCAAGGTGCCATTATACTACACAGGATATGCGGCGCAGAAACAGGCCATTGGGCCCAACCAGTCCATGCCTACATTCAATTACTTACCGACAGACCATCTCGCTGTTCATGTACTTTTCCCACAACCCTCCCGATAGGTCCCAGGTTCCATTCCCAGTCCCTCCCGAGTTCGCTGCTCTCGATCAGCGGAGGAGAACTACAATTAGTCTCGGATTGCGGGGGGCGTAATATATAAAACATCGCCTGCTCTTTATCCAGGGGCTCCACGCTGAATACAATGCTCGTGTTCGTGGCTATCCACCGATGCTGGGACCGGACCGGATCGAGCTGCGAGGCCTTCTGTAGTCTAATAGCCAGGAATGGCACAGTCACAGAGCCTAGCCAAACGTATCCCCGGGTTCCGATTTTTGAACATGTATCTACGTTTCACGTAGCAAGTTTTGAAACAAGTCATCGCATACCGTGATTGGTTGCTGGGGAATTTTGAGCCAATCAAAGCCCACTTCGCAAGTGGCCAAACGTCACTGGCGGAGAATTTCCAATCAGCGACCCTTGCCGACGCTCTGTGGGCTAATCCGCAGGGAGGGTGAGCAACACCACGGGAGATCTGCTAGCGGACCCTCCGAACCCACCTCTGCACCCTCCGGGCACAAAGTGGGTGCAGCTTATAACCCAGAGCGACTGTACGCACCCGGGAGCGGACAGCGGGCGGTACCTACCGAGGGGATATTCGACCGCCGAAGTCATCACATCCAGCGTGCTTTGAGCCACCTCGGTGATCCTTCGGGCCAGTAATCCTTTGCCCTCTCTGGCCGCCTCCAGCTCCTTGCCTGCAACGCAATTCAGTCCAGTGAAGGGAACACAGTGAGTCGGTCCAATTCCCCTAAAGACAGATCTGCATTTGTATAGCGCCCGATCGCGCTCCACAAACCCCTCTCCCCACAGTGCCTGTGATACTCCCGGTGTCCCGCGCGCTGGTAAACTCGCCAGGGCCTGCAGAACTTTAAAAAAAATATATATATATTATTCCTTCACGGGATGTGGGCATTGCTGGCAAGGTCGCCGTTTATTGCCCGTCCGCTAATCGCCCCTCGAGGGCCATTTCATCGGCAGTCAACCACACTGCTGTGGGTCTGGAGTCACATATCGGCCAGACCGGGTAAGGGCGGCAGATTTCCTTCCCGATAAAGGGACATTAGTGAACCCGATGGGTTTTTACGACAATCCCGATAGTTTCATGTTCACCATTACCGACACTGGCTTTTTAATTCCAGATTTATTTAATTAACCGAATATAAATTCCCGGCTGCCCGGAGTGGGATTTGAACTCGGGTCTCCGGATCTTTAGCCCAGGCCTCGGGATTATTGGTCCAATGACATCACCACTATGTTTTGACCCTTAACCTCTCTCTCGGCTTTAAGACGCTCCTTCTCCGCTGATGGGGGAGACTAGAACTAGGGGGGCATAATCTTAGAATAAGGGGCCGCCCATTTAAAGCTGAGATGAGGAGGAATTTCTTCTCTCAGAGGGTTGTAAATCTGTGGAATTCGCTGCCCCAGAGAGCTGTGGAAGCTGGGACATTGAGTAAATTTAAGACAGAGATAGAGAGTTTCTAATTAAGGGGGCGGGCAGGGAAATGGAGCTGAGCCCCTGATCGGATCAGCCACGATCGTATTAAATGGCGGAGCAGGCTCGAGGGGCCGTATGGCCTACTCCTGCTCCTGTATCTTATGCCCTTAAGATCTACCTCTTTGACCAAGCTTGTGGTCAATATCGCCAGGATTAGCGGCCAAGCGCGCTAGCACTCGCGAGCCCCTCGACAAGCGGCAGGGATTGTAACCCCCTCCTCCCCAAAAACCTGATCAAAGTGCAGTAACCATGGCTACCTTGGTCAATTTGGCAGCCATTTTGAACCTGTATAAAACACGGGTTCGGCTGGAGTATTGTGTCCAATTCTGGGCCCCGTACTTTAGGAAGGATGTGAAGGCCTTAGAGAGGGCGCAGGGGAGATTTACCAGAATGGTTCCAGGGATGAGGGACTTCAGTGACGGGGGGAGACTGGAGAAGCCGGGGTGGTGCTCCTTGGAGCGGAGAAGGTTGAGAGGGGATTTGATCGAGGTGTTCAAAATCATGAGGGGTCTGGACAGAGTAGAGAGAGAGAGAAACTCTTCCCATTGGTGGAAGGGTCGGGAACCAGAGGGACACAGATTTAAGGCGATTGGCAGAAAGGCGACACGAGGGAAAACGTTTTTACGCGGCGAGTGGTTAGGATCTGGAATGCGTTGCCTGAGAGGGTGGTGGAGGCAGACTCAATCGCGGCTTTCAAAAGGGAGTTGGATAAATACCTGGAGGAAAAATAAATTGCCGGGCTCCGGGGAAAGGGCGGGGGGAGTGAGACTGGCTGAGGTGTTCCTGCAGAGAGTCTGTAGTCTAATAGCCAGGGAATGGCACAGGTACAGAGCTGAGCCATACGTATCCTCGGGTTCCGATTTTTGAACATGTATCTACGTTACACGCAACAAGTTTTGAAAACGGGCTCGATGGGCCAAATGGCCTCCTTGTGTGCTGTAACTATTGGCTGCAAGGCTCACATCCCAGGGAATGAATAAAGAATGTCTGGGAAGGGTTTACTCACCCTCGAGCTTCTGCTGTGAGGGACGGAGAGGGCGGGTTCCAGCGGGTCGATCTTTTCCTCGGGGACTACGGGCTGGGCCAGCTTGAACCCGCCAGTCACTGCCCCAGCCAACGACACTTGTTAGTGGCTCGTTGCATTCAATCAATTGATTTGGTCATTTTATCAATGTAAGCACTTAGAGGCTGTCCCAGTTCATCAGTTATACACCACAGCTGCCAGCCAGGCTTGATCAATCTCTCCGCTTAATGAGGGCAACTTCCTCTCCAACACTCAGCGTCTGCACAGCTACAGAGAACCCTCGACTCAAACAAGGCAGCGTCACGGGTCCCCATGAATGAGATTCTCCAAAAAGGAACAGTACAGCATTATCTGCGATCTACTGTGTGTACACTGCCATGAATCCTCGAGTCAGAAGGTTGTGGGTTCAAGTCCCACTCCAGGGATTTGAGCACCAAATCCAGGCCGACACTCGCAGTGCGGGGCCGAGGGAGCGCCGCGCGGTCGGAGGGGCGGGGCCGAGGGAGCGCCGCGCTGTCGGAGGGGCGGGGCCGAGGGGCAGTCTAACGAAGGCCCTGTCTGCCCCCTCAGCTGGATGTAAAAGATCCCGTGGCACTATTTCCAAAAAGAGCAGGGGAGTTCTCCCCGGTGTCCTGGGGCCAATATTTATCCCTCAACCAACATCACTAAAAAAAAAACAGATTATCCAGTCATTATCACATTGATGTTTGTGGGAGCTTGCTGTGCGCAAATTGGCAGCCGCGTGTCCCACAATACAACAGTGACTACACTCCAAAAGTGCTTCATTGGCTGTAAAGCGCTTTGGGACGTCCTAAGGTTGTGAAAGTCGCTATATAAGTGTAAGTTTGTCTTTAAAAATATTTTTTCTCCAATCACCAAAATGTTGGTGTGAGTGTGCAAGGATTTATAATTGCACTGTTAATTGACCTCAAGAATCACAGAACGGTTACAGCACGGACGGAGGCCATTCGGCCCATCGAGCCCGTGCCGGCTCTCTGCACGAGCACCTCAGCCAGTCCCCCTCCCCCGCCCTTTCCCCGTAGCCCTGCTAATATTTTTCCTTCAGGGACTTATCCAACTCCCTTTTGAAAGCCGCGATTGAGTCTGCCTCCACCACCCTCTCAGGCAGCGCATTCCAGATCCTAACCACTCGCCGCGTAAAAAGGTTTATCATCATGTCGCCTGTGCTTCTGTGGCTCAAGGCCAACCTAGCTCGCTGATTGGCCAGAAACGGCCAATGCGCGATTGGCTACCGATGTGATCACCTGCGAAGATCCCACGTCTGACCCCTGACCTGTGCTGGGTTACCTGTGCTCAGCCAAGGCCGCAAATCGAGGCATCGAAGGTGGCTGTGGTTACCCTCGGTGCCCCTTGTTGGACCTGGAATTCACCGGACAGACACGGGCCATTCTCGGCGCTTGATTGGCCCCCCCAATGGGCGAGCGGTGAAAATCGGAGGTGCCCGGAGATCGTGGAGCGTTGACGGTGATGGAGGGACCGGCAGAGATGGAGAACTCGGACCAAAACTATTGGTCTCGGGTTAAACCAGCTTCGGTTCGGGGGAAAGAGACGAGACTCCTGGAGTGCGTTAAGTGTGATGTGAATCTCCGTGGAATCCTCGTCCTCGAGACCGAAAGGACCAAAAGTTTTCCACTGACCACTGTTTGGATTTCATTCCGTCTTTCCTCTATTATTTTTTAAAAATTCATTCACGGGATGTGACGGGGCTGGCAAGGCCGGCATTTATTGCCCATCCCGAATTGTCCTTCAACAACCAAGTGTCTCGCTGGGCCATTTCAGGGGGCAGTTAAGAGCCAACCACATTGCTGTGGGTCTGGAGTCACATATTGGCCAGACCGGGCAAGGGCGGCAGATTTCCTTCCCTCAAGGGACATTAGTGAACCCGATAGGTTTTTACGACAATCCGATAGTTTCATGCTCACCATTACTGACACTGGCTTTTTAATTCCAGATTTATTTAATTAACTGAATTTAAATTCCCCGGCTGCCCGGGGTGGGATTTGAACTCGGGTCTCCAGATCATTAGCCCAGGCCTCGGGATTACTGGTCCAATGACATCACCACTATGTTTTGACCCTTAACCTCTCTCTTGCTTTTAAGATGCTCCTTCTCCGCTGATGGGAGAGACTAGAACTAGGGGGCATAATCTTAGAATAAGGGGCCGCCCATTTAAAACTGAGATGAGGAGGAATTTCTTCTCTCAGAGGGTTGTAAATCTGTGGAATTCGCTGCCTCAGAGAGCTGTGGAAGCTGGGACATTGAATAAATTTAAGACAGAGATAGAGAGTTTCTAATTAAGGGGGCGGGCAGGGAAATGGACCCGAGTCCATGATCGGATCAACTATGATCGAATTAAATGGCGGAGCAGGCTCGAGGGGCCGAATGGCCTACTCCTACTCCTATATCTTATGCCCTTAAGATCTACCTCTTTGACCGAGCTTGTGGTCAATATCACCAGGATAAGCGGCCAAGCGCGCTAGCACTCGCGAGCCCTGGTGGGATTTGAACTCGGGTCTCGGGATCATCAGTCCAGGCCTCGGGATTACTGGTCCCGTGACATTACCGCTATGCTACTGTTCCTGTATGTTTTGACCCTTAACCTCTCCACCTTTAAGACGCTCCTCAAAACCTACTTTGTCGACCAAGCCTTGGGTCAACAACTCCAGGATTAGCGGCCAAATCGCGGCAGAACTCTCCAGTCCCTCGACACGTGGCGGGGATCGTCATTAGGCCAGGCCTCTGGATCACTGGTCGAGTAACGTTACCACTACCCTGCGGTTCCCTCCGAGGGAAGCCTTCTGCTGCCCGGGAGAAGGTTTAGCCATGGCCGCCAGGGAGACGGCCATGGACGTGTGGCATCTCAAAGTTGCCTTGACGGGGCACAATTCTACAATGCTACCTCGGGGGGGGCGGGCGGGCGGGGTCGCGATGACCTCGCTGATGGTCAGGCTTACCGTACACATGGCAAGGTCGGCGAGATACACTGTAGACTTGGAGACTTGGCCCCAGCTGAACAGAAGACAATGAAGACTTATGGAGGAAAAGTTGAGCAGGTTGGGCCTGTACTCATTGGAGTTTAGAAGAATGAGAGGTGAACTTATTGAAACGTAGAAGATTCTGAGGGGGCTTTGACAGGTTAGATGCAGAGAGGATGTTCCCCCTCGTGGGGGAATCTAGAACTGGGGGTGGGGGGGGCACTGTTTCAGAATAAGGGGTCGCCTATTTGAGATGGAGGAGGAATTTCTTCTCTCAGAGGGGGGTGAATCTGTGGAATTCTCTGCCCCAGGGAGCTGTGGAGGCTGGGTCATTGAATATATTTAAGGTGGAGATAGACAGATTTTTGGGCGATAAGGGAGTCGAGGGTTATGGGGAGCGGGCCGGGAAGTGGAGCGGAGGCCAAGATCGGATCAGCCATGATCTCATTGAATGGCGGAGCAGGCTCGAGGGGCCGAATGGCCGACTCCTGCTCCTATTCCTTATGCTGTGGTGTAAGTCAGTGACGATTACCTGTGCTGTTCCCACCTGTTCTGAAACAGTCGTTGCACACTCTCACCGCGGCATTGCCCCACCCCCGCTCCGGCACCGGCATGGTTTTGCCGGAGCAGGTGTCACAGCAACCTTCACCGCATGACCGGCAATGGTGCTTGCGTTCCCCTTCCTCGAAAGCCTTCTTGCACCGGTGGCACACCTGCGGGGAACCAGGTCGGGTATTAATCGGGAGCCGGCACACGGCGAGGTAACAGAGCATCAGAAATCGGAGCAGGAGTCGGCCATTCGGCCCCTCGAGCCTGCTCCGCCATTCAATAAGATCATGGCTGATCTGATCTTGGCCTCAACTCCACTTCCCTGCCCGCTCCCCAAAACCCTCGACTCCCTTATCGTTCAAAAATCTGTCTATCTCCACCTTAAATATATTCAATGACCCAGCCTCCACAGCTCTCTGGGGCAGAGAATTCCACAGGTTCACCCCCCTCTGAGAGAAGAAATTCCTCCTCATCTCCGTTTCAAATGGCTGACCCCTTATTCTGAAACTAGGCCCCCAAGTTCGAGATTCCCCCACCAGATCCAACCAACTGGCTGACTCTCCCAGTGCAGTGCTGAGGGAGCGCCGCACTGTCGGAGGGGCAGTGCTGAGGGAGCGCCGCACTGTCGGAGGGGCAGTGCTGAGGGAGCGCCGCACTGTCGGAGGGGCAGTGCTGAGGGAGCGCCGCACTGTCGGAGGGGCAGTGCTGAGGGAGCGCCGCACTGTCGGAGGGGCAGTGCTGAGGGAGCGCCGCACTGTCGGAGGGGCAGTGCTGAGGGAGCGCCGCACTGTCGGGATGTTCCAGGCGCTACATAAATGCAATGTGTTGCCGTCCTACGTACCCTTTGTAGCCAGTATGAGATTTTCATAATTGTCGCGGGAAACAAAAGAGAGACTTGCATTTCTATAGCGCCTTTCAAAACCTCAGGATGTTCCAAAGCCTTTAACAGCTAATGAAGTACTTTTGGAGTGTAGTCACTGTTGTAATGTGGGAAACGCAGCAGTCAATTTGCGCACAGCAAGCTCCCACACACAGCAATGTGATAATGACCAGATAATCTGTATTTTTGTGATGTTGATTGAGGGATAAATATTGGCCCCAGGACACCGGGGAGAACTCTCCTGCTCTTCTTCAAAATAGTGCCATGGGATCTTTTACATCCACCTGAGAGAGCAGACGGGGCCTCGGTTTCACGTCTCATCCGAAAGACGGCCCCTCCGACAGTGCGGTGCTCCCTCAGTACTGCCCCTCCGACAGTGCGGCGCTCTCTCAGTACTGCCCCTCCGACAGTGCGGTGCTCCCTCAGTACCGCCCCTCCGACAGTGCGGCGCTCCCTCAGTACTGCCCCTCCGACAGTGCGGCACTCCCTCAGTACTGCCCCTCCGACAGTGCGGCACTCCCTCAGTACTGCCCCTCCGACAGTGCGGCACTCCCTCAGTACTGCCCCTCCGACAGTGCGGCGCTCCCGCAGCACTGCCCCCTCCGACAGTGCAGCACTCCCTCAGCACTGCCCCTCCGACAGCGCGGCACTCCCTCACCACTGCCCCTCCGACAGTGCGGCACTCCCTCAGCACTGCCCCTCCGACAGTGCGGCACTCCCTCAGCACTGCCCCTCCGACAGTGCGGCACTCCCTCAGCACTGCCCCTCCGACAGTGCGGCACTCCCTCAGCACGGCCCCTCCAACAGTGCGGCACTCCCGCAGCACCGCCCCTCCGACAGAGCGGCACTCCCGCAGCACTGCACTGGAAGACTAGATTTTTATGCTCAAGTCTCTGGAGTGGGACTTGAACCCACAACCTTCTGACTCACAGACGAGAGATATGCCCCACCAATGTCCCTGCCCCACCTCCCCACTCATGCACCTGACTTAGAGAGGCCTGGGTTCTGGGTTGATGACAATGGCAGAATTCTCGGGTTTATTTCTAGAGGGATAGAAGTGAAAAGTAGGGAAGTTATGCTAACCCTGTATCGAACCTTGGTTAGACCACACTGGGAGCACCGTGTACAGTTCTGGTCGCCATATTATAAAAAGGATATAGAGGCACAGGAGAGGGTGCAGACACGATTTACGAGGATGATACCAGAAATGCGAGGGTATACATATCAGGAAAGGATGAACAGGCTGGGTCTCTTTTCTCATGAAAAAAGAAGGCTGAGGGGTGACCTCATAGAGGTCTTTAAAATGAGGAAAGGTTTTGATGGAGTGGATAGAGAGAGAGAATGTTTCCACTTGTGGGGAAGAGCATAACTAGAGGCCATCAATATAAAGATAGTCACCAAAAAATCCAATGGGGAATTCAGGAGAAACTTCTTTACCCAGAGAGCGGTGAGAATGTGGAACTCACTGCCACAGGGAGGGGTTGAGGCGAATAGTATCGATGCATTTAAGGCGAGGCTGGATAAACACATGAGGGAGAAGGGAATAGAGGGTTATGCCGATAGATTTCGATGAGGAAAGACGGGAGGGGGCTCGAGTGGAGCACAAACGCCGGCATGGACTGGTTGGGCCCAATGGCCTGTTTCTGTGCCGTATATCCCGTGTAAACATAGTGGGTGTATTAGGAGTGACTCACGGTGATCTGGGAGTTGGGGGTCCAGTAGGCAGGAGCCACCTGATCAGTGAGCCAGGCAGTGACCACCTTGGTTGGGCCGGTGCTGTAGTCGCTGACTGACTGGATCATGCAGCTGACACCATCCAACACCCGCTGGGCTCCGTTACTGTTGTCCTTCAGGAAGGCATCGTTCTGAAACAAAAGGGTTTCATTCAAAAAAAGACATGTATTTCTCCAGCGTCGTTCACAACCACCGGACGTCCCAAAGCGCTTTACAGCCAATGAAGTACTTTTTGGAGTGCAGTCACTGTTGTAATGTGGGAAACGCGGCAGGCAATTTGCGCACAGCAAGCTCCCGCACACAGCATTGTGATAATGACCCAGATCATCTCTTTTTGTTATGTTGGTTGAGTGATAAATATTGGCCCCAGGACATCGGGGAGAACTCCCCTGCTCTTCTTCGAAATAGTGGCATGGGATCTTTTACATCCACCTGAGAGAGCAGATAGGGTCTCGGTTTAACGTC